>NC_064925.1:114102615-114402615 GCF_023897955.1 Schistocerca gregaria
ACTGAGATTCATGGCGAAGGGTACCTTGCACCACTACTACTCATTTTCTTTCCTGTACCAATGGTTTCATTAGCGATGAAAAAGCGACTGTTTAAAAACCTCCGTTCGAATCCAAATTTCTCGAGTATTATCTTCATGTGAATTGCGCAAAATGTGCATTGGCGTCAGCAGATTCCTTCTGCAATCGGCCTTAAATGTAGATTCTACAAACCTCCGTAATGGTGCTTTGCGGACAGAGCATCGTCTTCCCTCCTAGGAGGTTTAAATCAAATATCTTTAAGACAACTTCTGGCATACTCCTCAATTATATATTTAGGGTGAATAATCAGATCTTTATCAGTTACAGAAAATACTTGAGAACAGATTCCATTTGAGTTCACGAACCATCTCCGTAATACTTGCGTGCTGATCGAACCTACTAGTAAAAAATCTGGCATCACGCCTCGGAATCTTCCTTCTCAACCACTCGAACAGTAATCAAGAATGGTTCGCACTAGCGTTCTACATGCCGCCTGATTTATGGTTGAGCTACTGTCGCCAAAATTCTCCCAATGAAACTAAGTCGAATATTTGCTTACCTACAACCAACTTGAGGTGCTCATTTTATTTCATATCGCTTTGCAACGCTACTCCCAGTAAATACACTGATAAGCCAAAACAGTATGACAACTACCCAACGTGACGTTGGATGCCACCTGACGGCGTTCCGGACAAGTGACGCGGTAGCAGAAGTATGTAAATGGAGGAGATACCGACGACGAATCACCCTAGCGAAGATATGGGCTGCAAATTGGTTATACATTGAGATAAGCGACTTTGACAAAGGGAAGACTATTATTACGCACAGCCTGTGAACGGGTACCTCGAAAACGGCGGAGCTATTCGAATGTCTGTGTCCTACTGTCGTCAGCATACACGGAAGGAGGCAGAAAGACAATGAAACTATCACTAGGCCCTAAATGGTTGGACGTCCATGACTTTTCAGAGAACGTGAGGTTCGCAGACTTGTCTGCTCTGTAAAGCTGGACAGATAGTGATCTGCGTCAGCTCAGCCGAAAGACAACAATGCTGGTGCACGCAGAAGTCTTTTCGGAGCACACTGTTCATCGTACATTGTTGAACATGGAGTTCCGCAGCAGACTACCTCTACGTTTTCATTTGTTGACCCAGTGAGATCGTCAGTTACGACTGCAGTGGTCACGGGACCAGCGGAATTAGACCGTCGATCAATAGAAACTTGTTGGCTCTTCGGCTGAATACATTTTTGCTACACTAGGTCGCTGGTCATCTTCGTATACGCCTTCATCGAGGTGAACGGCGATACGAAATGTGCAATTCGCCTCGGATTCAGGATGGTGGGAACACTATTGGTTCAAATGGCTCTGAGCACTATGACTCAACTTCTGAGGTCATTAGTCCCCTAGAACTTAGAACTAGTTAAACCTAACTAACCAAAGGACATCACAAACATCCACGCCCGATGCAGGATTAACACCTGCGACCGCAGCGGTCTCGCGGTTCCAGAGTGCAGCGCCAAGAACCGCACGGCCACTTCGGCCGGCTGGGAAGAGTATTATGCTGCGGGAGAAATTCTCCTGAACATGCATGGGAGCTGTGGTAGTGATCGAAGACACGCTGACAGCTGCGAACCACCTGCATCCCTTCATGCTGCATTTCTCCCCTGACGGCTATGTCATCTTTCTGCAGTATGATTGTCCGTGTCTAGGAACCAGAACCGTGCTAAAGTTGTTTAGGGAACATTATAGCGAAACAGCGTTGCTGTCAGAGCAACCAAATTTCCCTGGTGTAAATTCTATGAAAGCCATCTGGGTCGCTTTAGGGCGCCATGACCCCGTATGCAAATCAGCGGCCAGTTATTTACACGAATTACATGGTCTGTGAGCAGACATCTAATGCCACTAATCGCACAAATATACCAACGAACAGTCGGATCCCTGATACTCAGATTCAATTACGTATTTCGTTCCAAAGACGGGCAAACAAGCTATTAATCAGGTGGTTGTAATGTTTGGGGACATCAGTGCTATCGACGCAACTGGCTCAAGCTGCACTGTATTAATTCTGTATTCGTAAAACTACAGGATTCTTTCTTCTACCCATCCGAATTAACTTACTTTTTTTTTACATTTTTACATCGTTCATCAGACCAACTAGAACATTTCTCTAATTAATTTTGCAGCCCCCTACAGTCTCTCAAACTTGTCACATTCCCATCGACGACAGCATGATCAGCTAATAGCTGTCTATTACTACGCACCCTGTCCGCAGATGAGTTATGTAAATAGGAAATAATACCGTTTCTCTCACGCTTCGACGCGCGGGGTTAGCCGAGCGGTCTCAGGCGCTGCAGTCATGGACTGTGCGGCTGGTCCCGGCGGAGGTTAGAGTCCACCCTCAGGTGTGTGTTTCTCCTTAGGGCAATTTAGGTTAAGTAGTGTGTTCATGGTCTGCGTTCCTGTATTCATGTCCTAGTTCATGAACCACGGGCAACGTATGAGTGGCCAAGTGGTCCCGACAGTCGGGATACCAGTTACTTTGGAATAAGGCAGGGCATCTCGGACATATTCTGAGTCGTGGTCACCTTTGTGCTCATAAGGCAAAGACTACCAAATCCACCGGTTAGTCCCTCAACCGTTAGGGGTAATACCGAATGGGACTCAGGGCAAGTAAGGCTAGCAACCTGCTTCCCTGGTACTTTAAATATGATGCTGGCAACAATCAGAGCAAAATGCCTCGGACCTTTGGAAGTGACGGAGTCCCACCTCTAACTGACAAACCAGGGACTCCTAAGATACGACTTGGCAAACAAATGGTAATGAGATGGGGAGCTATTAATATCAATGGGGGCTACTATGGGAAGAAGGTAGAGCTTGCAGAGTCTGCAGGTAAGATGGGGCTGCACGTTTTAGCTGTTAGTGACATTCGGGTAAGGGGTGAGAAAGAAGAGGAAGTGGGAGAATAGAAGGTCTACCTGTCAGGAGTCACAGCAGGAATAGCACAATGGGGTGTAGGGCTTTACATCAGGAAAGAAATGGAACCCAGCGTAGTTGCAATAAGGTATGTAAACGAAGGACTGATGTGGATAGATTTGACAGTGTCTAGCTAGAAAATTAGGATTGTGTCAGTATATTCGCATTGTGAAGGGACAGAGCAAGATAAGATGGATAGTTTTTACGAGGCACTCAGTGATGTAGTTGTTAAAGGACAGGGACAGTTTTCTGCTCATGGGTGATTTTAACGACAGGATTGGAAATCGAACAGTAGGGTATGAAAAAGTTATGGGTCAATTTGGAGAGGATATGGAGGCCTACAGGAACGGGAAACAACTCTTAGATTTCAGTGCCAGTATGGGCTTAGTAATCACAAACTCCTTTTTTGAACATAAGAACATTCACCGGTATACTTGGGAAGGCAGGGGAACCAGATCTGTCATTGACTATATAATAACAGATTAGGAATTCAGGAAGGCTGTGAGGGACACACGTGTATTCAGGGGATTCTTTGATGACACTGATCATTATTTAATCTGCTGTAAAATTGTGACTGTAAGGCCGAAAGTGCAGGTGGTCAAGTCCATATGTAGGAGGATAAGAGTGGAGAAACTTCAGGATAAGGAAATCAGGCAGAAATACATAACAGCGGTCTCAGAAAGGTACCAGGTAGTTGAATGTAGTCAATTACAGTCATTGGGAAAGGAATGGACAAGGTACAGGGACACAGTACTAGAAGTGGCTAAAGAATGTCTTGGAACAGTAGTGTGTAAAAGCAGGAAGAAGCAAACAGCTTGGTGGAATGACACAGTGAAGGCAGCTTGTAAAAGGAAAAAGAAGGCGTATCAAAAATGGCTATATACTAGAACTCAGGTAGACAGAGAAAGTTATGTTGAAGAAAGAAACAAAGCCAAACAGATAATTGCAGCATCGAAGAAGAAGTCTTGGGAAGACTTTGGAAACAGGTTGGAGGCTATGGGTCAAGCAGCTGGAAAACCATTCTGGAGTGTAATTATCAGTCTTCGAAAGGGAGGTAAGAAGGAAATGACAAGTATTTTGGACCGGTCAGGAAAACTGCTGGTGAATCCTGTGGATGCCTTGGGCAAATGGAGGGAATATTTTGAAGAGTTGCTCAATGTAGGTGAAAATACAGTCAGCAATATTTCAGATTTCGAGGTAGAATGGGATAGGAACGATGATGGAAATAGGATCACATTTGAGGATGTGGAGAAAACGGTCAGTAGATTGCAGTGCAATAAAGCAACTGGGGTTGATGAAATTAAGTCGGAACTCATCAAATACAGTGGAATGACAGGTCTTAAATGGGTACAGAGGATAATTGAAATGGCCTGGGAATCGGGACAGGTTCCATCAGACTAGACAAAAGCAGTAATCACACCAATCATTAAACATGGAAACAGAAAAGATTGTAACAACTACAGAGGTATCTCTTTAATCAGTGTTGTGGGTAAAATCTTCTCAGGTATTGTTGAAAGGAAAGAGCGAGTATTAGTTGAGGACCAATTGGATGAAAATCAGTGTGGGTTTAGGCCTCTTAGAGGTTGTCAGGACCAGATCTTAAGCTTACGGCAAATAATGGAGAAGTGTTATGAGTGGAACGGGGAATTGTATCTATGCTTTATAGATCTAGAAAAAGGCATATGACCGGGTTCCTAGGAGGAAGTTATTGTCTGTTCTACGAGATTATGGAATAGGAGGCAAACTTTTGCAAGCAATTAAAGGTCTTTACATGGATAGTCAGGAAGCAGTTAGAGTTGACGGTAAATTGAGTTCATGGTTCAGAGTAGTTTAAGGGGTAAGACAAGGCTGCAACCTGTTGCCACTGTTGTTCATATTATTTATGGATCATATGTTGAAAACAATAAACTGGCTGGGTGAGATTAAAATATGTGAACACAAAATAAGCAGCCTTGCATATGCGGATGACTCAGTTGTGATGGCAGATTCGATTAAAAGCTTGCAAAGTAATATTTCAGAGCTAAATCAGAAATGTAAGGACTATGGTATGAAGATTAGCATCACCAAAACGAAAGTAATATCAGTGGGAAAGAAACATAAACGGATTGAGTGCCAAATCGGAGGAACAAAGTTAGAACATGTGGACGATTTCAAGTACTTAGGATGCATATTCTCACAGGATGGCAACATAGTGAAAGAACTGGAAGAGAGGTGTAGAAAAGCTAATGCAGTGAGCGCTCAGCTACGACCTCCTCTCTTCTGCAAGAAGGAAGTCAGTACCAATACTAAACTACCTGTGCACCGTTCAATACTTCGACCAACTTTGTTGTATGGGAGCGAAAGCTGGATGGATTCAGGTTACCTTATCAACAAGGTTGAGGTTACGGATACGAAAGTAGCTAGGATGATTGCAGATACTAGTAGATGGGAACAATGGCAGGAGGGTGTCCACAATGGGGAAATCAAAGAAAAACTGGGAATGAACTCTATAGATGTACAGTCAGGGCGAACAGGCTTAGATGGTGGGGTCATATTACACGCATGGGAAAAGCAAGGTTACCCAAGAGATTCATGGGTTCAGCAGTAGAGGGTAGGAGGAGTCGGGGCAGACCAAGGAGAAGGTACCTGGATTCGGTTAAGAATGATTTTGAAGTAATAGGTTTAACACCAGAAGAGGCACCAATGTTAGCACTGAATAGGGGATCGTGGAGGAATTTTATAAGAGGCCTATGCTCCAGACTGAACGCTGAAAGGCATAATCAGTCTTAAGTGATGATGATGATGATGATGACGAGTTTGTAAGCTTAGGGACTGATGCCCTTAGTAGTTAAGTCCCATAAGATTTCACACACATTTGCACATTTATTCTCTCACACTTCCCTGAGGTACTCCTTACGATAGATGTTATGTATAACATCTTGTGTACAATACTTGCCCCTTCACTTCGTTTTCTCCTTCCCTTTTGGGTGCATCTCCTCTCTTGCGAGATTATGTGTATATAGTGTGTGTCATAATTAAAGTGAAAACTAACGCGGGCTATAGTATACGGTAACATAGCAGTAAGATTCCAGTAAACTTTGTTCCACAAGCGATAAACACTACTGGCCATAAAAATTTGCTACACCAAAAAGAAATGCAAATGATAAACGGGTATTCATTGGACAAATATATTATACTAGAACTGACGTGTGATTACATTTCCACGCAATTTCGGTGCTTAGATCCTGAGCAATCAGTACCTAGAACATCAAGAATAGTGACTGGCGTATTGTGGCGAGCCAGTTGCTCCGCCACCATTGACCAGACGTTTCCAACTGGTGAGAGATATGAAGAATGTGCTGGTCAGGGCAGCAGTCGAACATTTTCTGTATCCAAAAAGGCCCGTACCGGACCTGCTGTCGTGCATTATCCTGCTGAAATGTAGGGTTTCGCAGCGATCGAATGAAGGGTAGAATCACCGGTCGAAACACATCTGAAATGTAACGTCCACTGTTCAAAGAGCCATCAATGCGGACAAGAGGTGACCGAGACGTGTAACCAATGGCACCCCAAACCATCACGCCCGGTGCTACACCAGTATGGCGACGACGAATACCCGCTTCCGATGTGTGTTCACCACGATGTCGCCAAACACGGATGCGACCATCATGATGCTGTAAACAGAAACTGGATTCATCCGATAAAATGTCGTTATGCCATTCGTGATCCCAGGTTCGTCGTTGAGTACACCATCGCAGACACTCCTGTCTGTGATGCAGCGTCAATGGTAACCGCAGCCATGGTCTCCGAGCTGGTAGTCCATGCTGCTGCAAACGTTGACGAACTGTTAGTGCCGATGGTTGTAGTCTTGCAAACGTCCCCGTCTCTTGACTCAGGGATCGAGACGTGGCTGCACGATCCGTTACAGCCATGCGGATAAGATGCCTGTCATCTGGACTGCTAGTGATACGAGGCCGTAGGGATCCAGCACAGCGTTCCGCATTACCCTCCTGAACTCACCGATTCCATATTCTGCTAACAGTCATTGTATCTCGACCAACGCGAGCTGCAATGTCTCGATACGATGAACCGCAATCGCGATAGGCTACAGTCCGAAACGTGATGGTACGCTTTTCTCCTCCTTACACGAGGTATCAACGCCAACGTTTCACCAGACAACGCCGGTCAACTGCTGTTTGTGTATGAGAAATCCGTTGGAAACTTTGCTCATGTCAGCACGTTGTAGGTGTCGCCACCGGAGCCAAACTTGTGTGAATGCTCTGAAAAGCTAATCATTTGCATATCACAGCATCGTCTTCCTGCCGGTTAAATTTCGCGCCTGTAGCACGACATCTTCATGGTGTAGCAATATTAATGGCCAGTAGTGTATTTGCGAATGTGTACTTACATGTCCATTGACTTCAGTATCGATTGTTGTAGTAGCTAGTAAAAGTCTATTTGTCCCAATGTAAATGTGCTCGAATATCACTCTAGGCCTTCCTTAAGAAGGTGAACGAAAAAAATCGAGTTTTTTTCACATTTAGTGAGCTGTTCCACAAATCCTCCTCCCATTTGGATGGAATACTTGCTCTCTCTGAGCACTATGGGACTTAACATCTATGATCGTCAGTCCCCTAGAACTTAGAACTACTTAAACCTAACTAACCTAAGGACAGCACACAACACCCAGCCATCACGAGGCAGAGAAAATCCCTGACCCCGCCGGGAATCGAACCCGGGCGTGGGGAATGGAATACTGCACCCGCCTTTGCGGAGAGGTACGAGTACCGAATACGTGAAACACCCGTTAGTGATCGCTAAAATCTAGTGAGAACTCTGCAAATGCTTCTTCGTTTCTTAAGCGTCAATATCAGCAGTGCTGTACAATTAGATGTTGAAACGACGCTACACAGAAAAATCTATAATTTTCAGATCATTTGATCTGGGAGGCCAGCCTACGGGCCCTGATCAACCTACAACCGTATTAGCATGACAGATGTCGTCTGAAGTCAGCGGTGACATGTGCTGTTGCCAAAATATGCATTTACAAAATTTCCCACCGTGAGCCGTCGTTGAAATAAGATAGATGAGGATTTGATCGTAAAGCTTACGCTCCAAATAGACTGAGGTGAAAAAACTTATGGGATGCCTCCTAATGTCACGAAGACCTCCTTTTCCTTGGCGGTATGCCGCAACTCGGTGTGGCACGTACTCATAAAGTCTTTGGCAGGTCCCTGCAGAAATACTGAGCCTCAATAGCCGTCCATAATTTTGAAAGTGCTAGCGATGCAAGATTTTGTGCACGAACTGACCTCTCGACTATGTGCCTTAAATTTTATTTAGGATTTATACCGTGTTTTATGGTTGGCCAAATTATTCGCTTGAATTGTCCAGAATGTTCTTCAAACCGATCGCGAACAATCGTGGTCCGTAGGCAAGGCGCGTTGTCATCCATAAACATTCCATTGTCGGTTCGGAACATGGAGTCTACGAATGACTGCAAATGGTTTCGAAGTAACCGAACATAACAATTTCCAGTCATCGATCAGTTCAGTTGGACAAGAGGCTCCAGTCCACTCCGTTAAACACAGCCCACAACTTGGATCCCTGGATTCGTGTGAACCGCTCGATACCCGAATTGTACCATCAGCTCTTACCAACTGAAATCGCGACTCATCTGACCAGGCTACGCTTTTCCAGTCGTCTAGGGAGCCACCGATACTTTCACGGGCCCACGAGAGGTGCTGCTGACGTTCCCCTGCTCTTAACAAAGTCACTCGTGTCCGTCGTTTGCTGCGATATCCCCTTAACGACAAATTTATTCATTGCTGCTTGTCTTTTAGCACCGACAACTACGCAAACTCCACTGCTCTCAGTCGTTAAGCGCAGGTCGCCCGTCTCTGTTTTGTCCGTTGTAGGAGATAATGCCTGAAATGTAGTATTCTCGACACATTGTTGACACTGTGGATCTCAGAATACTGAACACCCTAATGAACTCGAAAATGGAATGTCTTATGCACCTTGATACCATTCAGCTTTCAAAATCAGTTAATTCCCCTTTGTGTGCATCTTTTCACCAGTGCACTAACATTTTATACCTTGTGCACGGGGTACTACCGTCATTTGTAATGTGCATATCGCTGTTACATTACTTTTCTCGCCTCAGTGGACGTATGTCCTTACTAGGAAAATATTTAAAAACGCAATCAGGGGAGGCTCGTCTGCGAACGTTCATATCTATCTCGAGCTTGTTTCCATACCCATGCTTACTGCAACGTACGCTATGTGATCCAAAGTATCCAGACACCTGGCTGAAAATAACTTCCAAGTTCATAGCGCCCTCCACGAGTAACGCTGGAATTCAGTATGGTGTTGCCCCTCCATTAGCCTTGATGACAGCTTCCACTCTCGAAGGCATACGTTCAGTCAGGTGCTGGAGGGTTTCTTCGGGAATGGCAGCCCATTCTTCACGGAGTCCTGCACTGAGAAGAGGTATCGACGTCGGTCGGTGAAGCCTGGCACGATGTCCGCGTTTCAAAACATCCCAAAGGTGTTCTAAAGGATCCAGGGCAGGACTCAGCAGGCCAGTCCATTACAGGGATGTTATTGTCTTGTCACCAGATCTCAATACTATTGAGCCTGTGTTATCTACTTCGGAGAGAAGGGTGCGTGATCACTATTCACCTCCACTATCGTTCAAATGGCTCTGAGCACTATGGGACTTAACATCAGAGGTCATCAGGCCCCTAGAACTTAGAACTAATTAAACCTAACTAACCTAAGGACGTCACACACTTCCATGCCCGAGGCAGGATTTGAACCTGTGACCGTAGCGGTCTCGTGGTTCCAGACTGTAGCGCCTAGAACCGCACTGCCACTCCGGCCGGCTCGTTATTAGTACTTGTCGCTAATTTGCAGGACTAATAGGTTAAGATTCCTCTGAAAACCGTACTGGACATGTATTTATTGTTTCCGAAATTATTGAGAGCTGTTAGTAGTATGTTGCATTCTTGGTGTTTACATTTTTTGCCCTCACTCTGCATCTATCACTTAATTTATAAGGAAGTGCACACAGTCACTAGCGTTGATTCAAAAACCGTATCGCTGAGACGTAAGAGTGCTCTCTTAAGTTGTTAATAGAGGCACCATACAGCACTGAACAGGAGGAACCTATAGAAGATTAAAATATTTAAGGGAGACGTAGGAGCATTAGTTCTGCAGGAGCATAGAGAATGGGCTTCTGAAAGGGCATTTAGGAGAAATGGCACTCGTTTGAACGCTCACTTAAATGAATACACCGCCTCGAGGACTTCCATCTGATGGCAACCACTTACGTACAACCTGTTACTTCCGCGCCTAAAACTTTAAATGTTGCTAGTTCCAGAACTGAAACTGAAATGAATTTAATTTAGAATGATTTGCACACAGCTTGTTTAAATAGAACTACGTGATAAAAGATAATGTTATATTTGAATACATAACTCGTTTCTTTAACTCTCTGGAAAATAGCTAAATAAGCTTTGTTCACAACTCCGCAGAAGAAGTAGCTTTTCTTAAATTTGCCCATTTAAAGAGGTATTCTTTCCATTATTTTTTTGTCATTTACAGAGAGAAACTTATTATCTGATACAAAATTTGCACATGACGCAATGATATCTTTTGCCACAGACATTTCTACGTATATGACTTTCCAAAAGGGCCCATCCCTCAGTCTCTTTTTATGGGTAATGATTCCCTTTGCTTGATGGCAGCTTCCGCTAAAGTCATATGCATAACTTCTCTTCTTTCATTACGCGTGATATTCGATCATCGAAGTGTCCACATCAAAGTGTCCCGTCTACAAATACATCTAATTTTATGCTGGAATGGGTTCGTTAACTCTACTCAAATAATAACTGAAGTGTTAATAAGACGAAAAACCACAATTTAATGGTCTGTCCTTTTTTCAACTATGTGACTGTTAGTTATTTACAATACTTGCACGTATTTTTGTCGAATAATTCATTCTGGTTGTACAAGAGGTGCTAACATCTCATTATCTGTTCTGCTCGGGCCATGTCCTTCTTTCTGTCTTGTACGCTATTACCTTCGTGTTTACTTTATTTTTGTCTACTCCTTTTCAATATTCGCACACATGCAGACACTATTCACAGCGGACAGTTCTACCTTTCTAGAAGACAGAAAATGTAATGTCCTACATCAAACTGCTCATTATGTCCTCATTTTCGTATGTAGCTACCTAATAATCGTGAGAACAAACTTCAGAAGCTGGAAAATACTACCATCAAAAATGTGGTGTAAGAGCAGCTCAGCGGCTGCGCAGGTGTCTATATAAGCAGTGATGCCAACAGTTGTAGGATTAACGTAGAACGGTACAATGAACAAAGCGTCAGTATGCCGTAACAAGATGACGAGTAATTACGGAGGAAGCGAGAAGCGCGGCGCAATTACGTGTGCGTGGTTTTCGTAATGAAAGGGGTCTATCTATTCCGACTGCAGTTCCATCGTTATGTATGGTAATACGTCAACTGTACGGTTCACTATGCTGCACCAGGCCACTGTTGCTCGTAAGCAGTACAAAGCATTACTCAAGACGACAGAGGCGTAAACATAATCTGTGTATAAATGTATGACTCACGCGCTGCTCGTCTTGTTCCCGATTCAAGCGGATACACCTCTCGACCGCTAAAGCACATAGTAATAGTTGCTCATAGTCTGAATAACATTGCCGATTATATTTTTATTACCTTACACACGCGGATACCGCCGGCAGATTTAACAAGTTGTTCTAGTCTTTCCAATATGGAACTCACATCTTTCTTTAATTGTATTGGTTAATACTTAAGTCGCTATGTAAACGGGTAGGTCAACTACTATGATATGCAACTGGATTAACGTATTTTTTTCCCTTTCCCAAGACAAACAAATTATAAATTTTCAGCTAAATTTTAGTCTCCTTCTGCAGTGCAAGCGAAACTCCTGTAGACTTGATTGTAAAAAATTACATTATCATTTTCTTCAATTTTTAACCTGGGAAGTACTGGTGAACCAAAAAGCGAAACTTGTGGGAAGTGCATAATGATTTATCCTAGCACTGGAAGCTCTTATTCTTGATATAACATTGCTAAATTTACTGATGTGCACCTTCTCTAAAATCAGATATATGAATTCTCTGAGAAAGAGCAACCAATTTTAGAAGGGAATAATTTGGAAAACACATGGAAATATCCCTCCAGTGATAAATCTCATTTATATGTTTCATTAATTTTGAGTGAGGAGATACGAAATGAAATAACAGAAGGGTATTATTGGCCGGGGGACACTGTTTGTGGTGTTTCGGCCAGCTACTGCAAGTCTTTCTATTTGATGCGTTTTCGACGATTTTCACGTAACTGAAGGTGAGATGAAATGATAAGAGTAAAACAAACACCTAATCCCCGAGTGAACAAAATCTTAGAACCGTCGGAGATTCCATCCCGCTATGCCTAAGCGTAGAGGCCTCTCCACTAACCATTAGACCTCGAACTGAGTATTAGAAGATAGGAAGAAACATCTCATAGCTCGAGAAATGTTCAAATGAAAAGCAGTATTATTTTACTCGTATAATATTCTACCTGTCGGATAGTCACATGACAAACTTTCAGTTTGAAAACACGAGTAGCATCCAAGATTAGATGTTCTAAAATACGGAAAACAGAAGTCGTAACTCGACATTGAATAACGCTGTGCACAAATGAAAGATAGCACTAGTTTCCTCGCATATTCTGTATCTGCCTGATATGTCACACAGCTCCCTTTCTATTCGAAAATTACGAGTAGCCTCCAAGATGGCGGCCTCCAAAGTGGGTGTTATATTACCCTCCGACTCTGGGTCCTGCTTCCAGAAAAAAGCTTGGATTGTCACTCCAGATAGAAGGCCTTAAAGGGCTATCATAAACAATGCAAATCATAACTCGCGAACAGGCCTGTAATTGTCTTCACTCCAGGCTAATTGACGCATACTACGCAGGTTAAATACGTCACACTTTTCTGGAGTTCTCTACGGTTCCATGACTGTCATGCTGACTTTAACCACGGAATTTTCCTTGAAAGATCTGGAATTGACAGTGCATCAATACACCATCACATGAGATCGTATGGAATTCCCCTGAAGAACACAAATCGCTGTAAGAGTGCACTTTGGGGGACTCTGCGGAAACACTGAATGCGAATTTAGATATATTCCCCCTGTTTCGAGTTTTCCGTGATCTTCATGTCTCATTAGTTGTAAGTACTAACAAGGTTCCCATTTAATTTTCTTTGTAGTTCAGCAACTTCTGATGGTGCGAAAGCCGGCCAGAGGGGATGAGAGGTTCTAGGCGCTACAGTCAGGAACCGCGCGACCGCTACGGTCCTAGGTTCGAATCGTGCCTCGGGCATGGATGTGTGTGTGTTGTCCTTAGGTTAGTTAGGTTTAAGTAGTTCTAGGTTCTAGGGGACTGACGACCTCAGAAGTTAAGTCCCATTGTGCTCAGAGCCATTTGAATTTGATGGTACGTAAACAATAACTGACTCTTTCAAATATAACTTTCCTTTTCTTTTCTTATCAACAAAGGAAGACACTAATTGTCGTGAAAGTGAGGCTTTGTGTTATATATTCACAGTCTGTACTCAAGGAAAAGCAACATGAACTGAAGCTGAATATTGTCTGTTTTTCAACGTGACAATGACTTTCTATCACAAAAGTAAGTATTACTTAATAGTTACGACACACAACAGCTGATTTATCAATAACCTAATCGGGAAATACAGAGACGCCAGCTGTGAAATAAACCTAATTCAGTATCAAATACCGTTATTCATTAAATGCATTCTGATTGTTGAAGGTCAAGTTCTCTAAGTAATCTGTAAATGTTACTTGCTTATATATTAGTATTTAAAAATATAGTTGACACTATACCACGGAAATGAATATTCGAATATTTTACCAAAAGTCGTCTTAATAGAAATTCCGAGTCAAGAATATTGGCTATCAAAAGAACAAATTCCAAAGAACAGACACTTCCTCGGCCATAAGCATAAGCATTTGTAAGCTCAACCTGAAGAAAAGATAAATTTTTCGTCAGTGTTTGACCTGAAGAGAAAGTCTGAATAAACTATAAGTGAGGTTGTGTGGCTTAGTTATCCAGCATTTCTCGTGACTCGGTACTTTGCCTAGAAATGATTGATTCATTGATAAAAATTTTCTCCTGACTTTCAAGATGAATGATTTCTGAATTTTAACTATTATCGTTTAATGCAAATGATAATAAGGGTGTAATTAATGTGTCTTGACTGGAGTGTTGTGTTTGTGTATGTTTGCGAGAAGCAAGCCGACGCTACCACATAGCCAGCTTCTCTCAAACAGCAGTACTGGACATCAGAGTTTAACATCGCAGCTGATGGGATCATTTACATAATGAGCGCTTAATCTAGGTCACTGGCATAGAGTCTGCCCTTAAGCGACTACAGTGCACCTTGTCTCTTGACCCATCACTGCTCCATTCTGGTGATGGAAATTTATCCCAGTCCCAGGCTTAGGAAGGACTAACGACGGATCCAAGGCCATAGAACTCTAGCGGCAGGATAAGGTGAGCAAGAATTTACTGGCACACTTCATCTTGTTACGTCGCCGAGTTCGCTACTTGACCCACTACAATGTCGCCATGACTGACGACACAGACTATGTAGCCCCATGTGATGGGTAGTGAAGGCAGTGTTGCTGCTTATAGCTTTGACGCATGATAATGGAACATGATAACACATAAACTCGTGAATGTGATTACGAATCTTTATGCAAAATATTGTTCATGTTGTTGTAAATTTGTGTCCTAGTTCATAAGATTATCCTTGTAGTAAGTCGGCCGGTTCTAGGCGCTTCAGTCTGGAACCGCATGGGTTCGAATATTACCTCGAGCATGGATGTGTGTGATGTCCTTAGGTTAGTTGGGTTTTAGTAGTTCTGCGGGACTGATGACCACAGATGTTAAGTTCAAATGGTTCGGAGCACTATGGGACTTAACATTTCTGGTCATCAGTCCCCTAGAACTTAGAACTACTTAAAACTAACTAACCTAAGGACATCACACAACACCTAGTCATCACGAGGCAGAGAAAATCTCTGACCCCGCCGAGAATCGAACCCGGGAACCCGGGTGCGGGAAGCGAGAACGCTACCGCACGACCACGAGCTGCGGACTCAGATGTTAAGTCCCATAGTGCTCAGAGCCATTTGAACCATTTTGAACCTTGTAGTAAGGTTTTTCTTATTGACGGCCCCTCACAGCTACCATATGAGGATGGAATATTTCAGTACGTACATCGTGTGAGTGCAGAAAAATAGAACACTCGGATTAATCAATAACCTACTTTTTGAATTTACGTACCACAGTCGAAATAAGCTCGATAAGCGTGCGATTTCTGTTTTGGTTCATTTGGGTGCTAAAGAATTAGAATTACAAGCAGAAATTAGTCGAAACTGTTCACAGATTTGTTGAGGCATTTTCAACAAGCACCAGACTATACTAATGAAAGGGTGATCAAAAGTCAGTATAAATTTGAAAACTTAATAAAACATGAAATAATGTAGATAGAGAGGTAAAAATTGACACACATGCTTGGACTGACGTGGGGTTTTATTAGAACAGAAAAAGTATTGCTAGACGCGTGAAAGATCTCTTGCGCAATCGTTTGGTGATGATCGTGTGCTCAGCCGCCACATTCGTCAAGCTTGGCATCCCAAGTCCCCAGACGTCAGTCTGTGCTATTATTGGCTTTGGGGTTACCTGAAGTCCCAAGTGTGTCGCGTTCGACCGACATCTCTAGGGATGCTGAAAGACAATATCCGACGCCAGTGCCTCACCATAACTCCGGACACGCTTTACAGTTCTGTTCACATCATTATTCCTCGACTACAGTTATTGTTGAGGAACCATGGTGGACATATTGAGCATTTCCTGTAAAGAACATCATCTTCGCTTTGTCTTACTTTGTTATGGTAATTGTTGCTATTCTGATCAGATGAAGCGCAATCTGTCGGACATTTTTTTAAAGTTTGTATTTTTTTGGTTCTAAAAAAACCCCCTTGTCATTCCAAGCATGTGTGTCAGTTTGTACCTCCCTATCTACATTATTACGTGATTCATTCTGTTTTCAAATTGATACAGACTTTTTGATCACCCGGTATATCATCGAGTACATCATACTACACACTTTTTCCTACGAGATGGTTTTGGTTATCGATTTCCATGACGTATGCTTGTACTAAATTAGTTTCTCAAAATAGTCTTATTGCCGTTGCTTACCAAAATTTAAAGGCATTTTCTATGTGATCTCGTCAAAGCTATAAAATATTCTGAGTGGAAATTATTCCTACCCTGGTTGGCTAGTGGTGCGTCATTTCGCCTGCTGTTCCACTTTTTTCATAATATTGTGATTAAAATCATATTTCATGCACAGTTGTCTTATTCCATAATTTTTTTCTACTCAATGTGCACAGTGCATTTCTCGCTCAGCTGCCAAGACAGAAGATTCGGCAAACGAGAGTTGTCTTTAATTCGTGCTCAGGATTCGTCTTTCAAGTGGATGTATGCATTATGATGCTAGTCACCGTAGGTTTGTAGAGGTTCATGACTTTCCAGCTGTGTGTTGCTTAGCTGCTGTCTATGAAATCAACAGACCTATTCTCATGTATCACACAGCAAGGCGAGCTGAGTCGTATGTCACATAGCCTCCCGGAAAACTTCCGAAGTAACACTACTCTGGCGAATCAGGTCTTAATTTCACAACGTGTTCAAGCAGCTTGGCCCCACAAGACTGAGTGATCTTTTTTCTAGATCTTTCCATTCTCATGTCATAGTTTCTACAAGAAGTCACCAACATGATCATGCCACTCAAAATACAAACACGTATCCAAATGAAACTTCAAGCATGTTTTTAGATTTACATACATTAAGTGAAACATTCTCACTCTGAAACAGTGTAGGAATGCCATAAATTAACGAATTGTAGGAAAAGGTATTCTAACCATCTAGGTGATGCAAAGTTTTCTATCTACGTTGAAGTTTGTAATGATATGTGTGGCTCTGGCAGTCACAATATTAGACAAAACAGATGCCGGGCGGAATCCACGAGGTCACATAATTGTTGCGGTACGGAGAGACGCAGAAAAGTGATGTAGATGAACCACAACATATTTAAACCCAAACTCGCTCTATTGTGAGGCAAGTACATTACCGGAAAGAGAAGCGCAACACCAAAAAGAAATTGTGTGACATAAACGAAAGGTGCAAGGCGTTTTCCTACATCTGAAATATTATCTATGTTCAAATTTCACGCCAATCGCGTAAGAGTGATATTAGTGGCACCACTAAGAATATGCATATCAAGCTTGCTTTAAATATCCGCTGTAACGGTTATGAGCGTATGTTTCCTTTGAGATTGGACGATGTGAGTTGATTTTAGGCACGAATGTCTTCAATGTAACACTGCTTTAGAACGAGGTCGTGTAATAATGCCATGAGAACCTGGATGTTCCTTCTGCGACACTGCACAAGACTGGGCAACGATGTAGCCACTGTGCATAATTGAAGGCAATGGTGGTCACGATTCTGTGCGGTCGCAACAAGACCAGTATCCCGACGCACACTTGGCACCACTGAGATCGAAGACCATAGTGTTCGGCGTATGCTCTGGCGCATTGTTCTGCATTTGTAGCTGCAATAAGAGCAGCACTTGGCACGACTGTCACACAAAGAACTACACTCCTGGAAATTGAAATAAGAACACCGTGAATTCATTGTCCCAGGAAGGGGAAACTTTATTGACACATTCCTGGGGTCAGATACATCACATGATCACACTGACAGAACCACAGGCAAATAGACACAGGCAACAGAGGATGCACAATGTCGGCACTAGTACAGTGTATATCCACCTTTCGCAGTAATGCAGGCTGCTTTCTCACATGGAGACGATCATAGAGATGCTGGATGTAGTCCTGTGGAACGGCTTGCCATGCCATTTCCACCTGGCGCCTCAGTTGGACCAGCGTTCGTGCTGGACGTGCAGACCGCGTGAGACGACGCTTCATCCAGTCCCAAACATGCTCAATGGGGGACAGATCCGGAGATCTTGCTGGCCAGGGTAGTTGCCTTACACCTTCTAGAGCACGTTGGGTGGCACGGGATACATGCGGACGTGCATTGTCCTATTGGAACACCAAGTTCCCTTGCCGGTCTAGGAATGGTAGAACGATGGGTTCGATGATGGTTTGGATGTACCGTGCACTATTCCGTGTCCCCTCGACGATCACCAGAGGTGTACGGCCAGTGTAGGAGATCGCTCCCTACACCATGATGCCGGGTGTTGGCCCTGTCTGCCTCGGTCGTATGCAGTCCGGATTGTGGCGATCACCTGCACGGCGCCAAACACGCATACGACCATCATTGGCACCAAGGCAGAAGCGACTCTCATCGCTGAAGACAACACGTCTCCATTCGTCCCTCCATTCACGCCTGTCGCGACACCACTGGAGGCGGGCTGCACGATGTTGGGGAGTGAGTGGAAGACGGCCTAACGGTGTGCGGGACCGTAGCCCAGCTTCATGGAGACGGTTGCGAATGGTCCTCGCCGATCCCCCAGGAGCAACAGTGTCCCTAATTTGCTGGGAAGTGGCGGTGCGGTCCCCTACGGCAGTGCGTAGGATCCTACGGTCTTGGCGTGCATCCGTGCGTCGCTGCGATCCGGTCCCAGGTCGATGGGCACGTGTACCTTCCGCTGACCACTGGCGACAACATCGATGTACTGTGGAGACCTCACGCCCTACGTGTTGAGCAATTCGGCGGTACGTCCACCCGGCCTCCCGCATGCCCACTATACGCCCTCGTTCAAAGTTCGCCAACTGAATGTACGGTTCACGTCCACGCTGTCGCGGCATGTATCAGTGTTAAAGACTGCGATGGAACTCCGTATGCCACGGCAAACTGGCTGACACTGACGGGGGCGGTGCACAAATGCTGCGCAGCTAGCGCCATTCAACGGCCAACACCGCGGTTCCTGGTGTGTCCGCTGTGCCGTGCGTGTGATCATTGCTTGTACAGCCCTCTCGCAGTGTCCGGAGCAAGTGTGGTGGGTCTTACACACCGGTGTCAATGTGTTCTTTTTTCCATTTGCAGGAGTGTATTACAAATCGGTTACTGCTCGTACCGTTCCGAGCCAGATGCAGTTTGGCGTGCGTTCCGCTGATTGAAAACCACTACCATTTTCCACTTCAGTGTGTCAATTGTGAGCCTCTTAAAGGAGACAGTGTTGTATTTGTGATGAAATCTGGTCGTGCCTCGGTGCCACTGAGGATTGTGTGTTGCTTACAAGCAGGTTAGTTGAGGGCCTGCAACCAATATGTCTGCTTGCTAGACACTGGACGTTTACCTGGGGTTATGGTCTGGGGTGGGATTTCGTATGGCAGCAGGAGCGCTCTCGTAGTTATTTCAAGCACCCTGAGTACAAATTTGTATACTACTGGCCATTAAAATTGCTACACCACGAAGATGACGTGCAACAGACGCGAATTTAACCGACAGGAAGAAAATACTGTGATATGCAAATGATTAGCTTTTCCGAGCATTCACACAAGATTGGAGCGTGTGGCGACACCTACCACGTGCTGACATGAGGAAAGTTTCCAAACGATTTCTCATACACAAACAGAATTTGACCGGCGTTGCCTGTTGAAACGTTGTTGTGATGCCTCGTGTAAGGAGGAGAAATGCGTACCATCACGTTTCCGACTTTGACACAGGTCGGAGTGTAACCTATCGCGATTGCGCATTATCGTATTGGGTCACTGCTGCTCGCGTTGGTCAAAATCCAGTGACTGTTACCAGAATATGGAATCGGTTGGTTCAGGAGGGTAATGCGGAACGCTGTGCTGGATCCCAACGGCCTCGTATCACTAGCAGTCGAAATGACAGGCATCTTACCCGCATGGCTGTAACGGATCGTGCAGCCACGTCTCGATCCCTGAGTCAAGAGACGGGGACGTTTGCAAGACTACAACCATCGGCACTAACAGTTCATCAACGTTTGCAGCAGCATGGACTACCAGCTCGGAGACCATGGCTGCGGTTACCATTGACGCTGCATCACAGACAGGAGTGTCTGCGATGGTGTACTCAACGACGAACCTGGGTGCACGACTAGCAAAAAGTAATTTTTTCTGATGAATCCAGGTTCTGTTTACAGCGTCAGGCTCGTCGTATCCGTGTTTGGCGACATCACGGTGAACGGACATTGGAAGCGTGTATTCGTCATCACCATAATGGCGTATCTCCCGGCGTGATGGTATGGGGTGCCACTGGTTACACGTCTCGATTACCTCTTGTTCGCAATGACAGCTCTTTGAACAGTGAGCGTTACATTACAGATGTGTTACGAACCGTGGCTCTACCCCTCATTCGATCCCTGCGAAACCCTACATTTCAGCAGGATATTGCACGACCGCATGTTGCAGTTCATGTACGGGCATTTCTGGATACAGAAAATATTCGATTGGTGCCCTGGCGAGCACATTCTCCAGATCTCTCACCAACTGAAAACGTCTGGTCAATGGTGGCTGAGCAACTCGTTCGTCACAATACGCCAGCCACTTCTCTTGATGAACTTAAAAAAAATGGCTCTGAGCACGATGCGACTTAACTTCTGAGGTCATCAGGCCCCTAGAACTTAGAACTACTTAAACCTAACTAATCTAAGGACGTCACACACATCCATGCCCGAGGCAGGATTCGAACCTGGGACCGTAGCGGTCACGCGGTTCCAGACGGGAACGCCTAGAAACGCACGGCCACACCGGTCGGCCTCGTGCTCAACTGTGGCATCGTGTTGAAGCTGCATGATCTCACAATATTAGTCAGTTAAATATTTAACCTAGAGAAACGCATTTCGTTTGATGTTGCGATTTCTTTTTCCGTCAGAGTATATGCTCATGGTGTACGCAGAATGAGATCTAACGCAAATTTTGGTACCTGACGACTGCACGACAAATAAAGACAGTCGCTGTCAGTCACAGCAACAAATCGGGGACGTCGGCGTACACTTGCCGTAACGGGAAAGAAATGTATGTGCGAGAGTAGTTCCGCACACCCCATTCGGTAACAGCCAGTCTCTGTGTAATCAATTGCCACTTACAACAACCGCCAACAACGACAGCATCTTCATAGCGCAGATCCAGCTACGTGCTAGTCGAACAGCTATGCTGTACTTCATATGAAGGGCTTCTTTCAATAGTGGTAGATGTCCATTTTTGTTCATATTGAGATACAGAGTCCTAAAGTTAAATGAGCGCTGAAGAATCTGCAGTTGAGATACCAGAAACATTCAAGCATATTTTTTCTTGCTAGAGATGAACATTTCTTTCTGTTTCTTTAGCTCATTAATTTCAGAAGCATTATAGAGAGAAAATTGGGGGTAATGGACGTTGTACCACTATTGAAATAAGCCCTTCATATGAAGTTATAGATAATTGTACTCTGATGTGATACTATATCTCTGCATTAACGAGGTTTTAAATGTTTTAATCTATAGCGAAAGCATTAAAAACATCTCTGTGGTCACTATTTCTTCCTAAAGTTAAATATTTACGATGCTCAAGTTTAAAGAAATTAGTAATAGTTTGTGTCCGTCTCTGTGTGTTGTAGTACCTGCCGACCTCTTTCTAAAGTACTTTAGATTGCGACTATGCACCACAGTGTAAAGTGGAGTGGAAAGGCCACGTATGACGCCAGGAAAGTGTGGAGGTGACATATGTTGAAGGATAGAAAAACTGTCAATCTAATAAAACCGACCGGAATAGGTTGTGACAAGACTCGGAATCACCACGCGGAAATGAAACAGGAAACGACGAAAATAGCGACGCCACCGGTGACACATCAGGGCATGTATTGTGAGCAGCAGAGCACTATACGTTCTGTTCCTATTCCTTTTTATAAATGACTACTTCATTCAGTGACGGGTAAAGTGCTGCATTTGTAGCAGTATTGGAGTATACGCTGTTGCTGTCACGCCTCAGTGTCTCTCGGGTGTAAATACACTGGTGGAAATGGAAAAAAGAGCACATTGACACCGGTGTGTCAGACCCACCATACTTGCTCCGGACACTGCGAGAGGGCTGTACAGGGCAATGATCACACGCACGGCACAGCAGACACACCAGGAACCGCGGTGTTGGCCGTCGAATGGCGCTAGCTGCGCAGCATTTGTGCACCGCCGCCGTCAGTGTCAGCCAGTTTGCCGTGGCATACGGAGCTCCATCGCAGTCTTTAACACTGGTAGCATGCCGAGACAGCCTGGACGTGAACCGTATGTGCAGTTGACGGACTTTGAGCGAGGGCGTATAGTGGGCATGCGAGAGGCCGGGTGGACGTACCGCCGAATTGCTCAACATGTGGGGCGTGAGGTCTCCACAGTACATCGATGTTGTCACCAGTGGTCGGCGGAAGGTGCACGTGCCCGTCGACCTGGGAGCGGACCGCAGTGACGCACAGATGCACGCCAAGACCGTAGGATCCTACGCAGTGCCGTAGGGGACCGCACCGCCACTTCCCAGCAAATTAGGGACACTGTTGCTCCTGGGGTATCGGCGAGGACGATTCGCAAACGTCTCCATGAAGCTGGGCTACGGTCCCGCACACCGTTAGGCCGTCTTCCGCTCACGCCCCAACATCGTGCAGCCCGCCTCCAGTGGTGTCGCGACAGGCATGAATGGAGGGACGAATGGAGACGTGTCGTCTTCAGCGATGAGAGTCGCTTCTGCCTTGG
Organism: Schistocerca gregaria; assembly: GCF_023897955.1. Lineage (NCBI taxonomy): Eukaryota > Metazoa > Arthropoda > Insecta > Orthoptera > Acrididae > Schistocerca > Schistocerca gregaria. Next base: position 114,125,418 of record NC_064925.1, read on the forward strand.
TGCCAATGATGGTCGTATGCGTGTTTGGCGCCGTGCAGGTGAGCTCCACAATCAGGACTGCATACGACCGAGGCACACAGGGCCAACATCCGGCATCATTGTGTGGGGAGCGATCTCCTACACTGGCCATACACCTCTGGTGATCGTCGAGGGGACAATGAATAGTGCACGGTACATCCAAACCGTCATCGAACCCATTTTCTACCATTCCTAGACCGGCAAGGGAACTTGCTGTTCCAACAGGACAATGCACGTCCGCATGTATCCCGTGCCACCCAACGTGCTCTAGAATGTTTAAGTCAACTACCCTGGCCAGCAAGATCTCCGGATCTGTCCCCCATTGAGCATGTTTGGGACTGGATGAAGCGTCGTCTCACGCGGTCTGCAGGTCTAGCACGAACGCTGGTCCAATTGAGGCGCCAGGTGGAAATGGCATGACAAGCCGTTCCACAGGACTACATTCAGCATCTCTACGATCGTCTCCATGGGAGAACAGCAGCCTGCATTGCTGCGAAATGTGGATATACACTGTACTAGTGCCGACACTGTGCATGCTCTGTTGCCTGTGTCTATGTGCCTGTAGTTCTGTCAGTGTGATCATGTGATGTATCTGACCCCAGGAATGTGTCAATAAAGTTTCCCCTTCCTGGGACAATGAATTCACGGTGTTCTTATTTCAATTTCCAGGAGTGTATGTCGGTTCTGCAATCCCAGAAGCGTAACTAGCGCACATTTTCAGAAAATACATGCACCGTGAGCTCCCTTAGTCATAAAACCAGATCACACACACACACACTCCGCACTCCGTCTTCAGGCCACGAGTGGCCTACCGGGACCATTCGACCGTCGTGTCATCCTCAGTGGAGGATGCGGTTTGGAGGGGCGTGGGGTAAGCACACCGCTCTACCGGTCGTTATGATGGTATTCTGTTAGGTCGAGTAGCTCCTCAATTGGCGTCAGGAGGCGGAGTGCACCCCGAAAAATGGCAACAGCGCGTGGCGGCCTGGATGGTCACCCAAATGCTGACCACGTCCGACAGCGCTTAACTTCGCTGATCTCACGGGAACCGCGTTGCCTACACACACACACAAAAGCGAACGCTACTCACCGTCCTGTTAGCCAGATTGAAGACGCGGCATGTGAGCCTTGCGGAGCGCCCCAGCAGCGCGGTGACGTGTCGCGGCGTCAGCGCGTCAAAGTACGGCTCGGGCAGCGGGGGCGGCGTCGGCGCCGCCTCCTCCTCGCCCACGTCCAGCTCCACGTCGCTCAGGTCGTCGTCGTCTGCGTCGGTAGGGCCCACCAGCGGCGGCAGCAGCCCCGTCAGCGGCAGCGCCTCCTCGTGCGACGCCAGCACAATGCTCGCATTCCGCTCTGAGCTGCTCAGCGATGAGACACCTGCAGCAAAAAAGCAGTGTCCTCTGTCAGCTCAAGCAACGTGCATATACGCAATTGGAGAAACTGACTGACTGACACAAAAGTACGTGCATCCCGAATCGATGTTCCTATAAACAGGATATTTGGAAACTCACTTTGTGTGATGCAGGCTCCCGGAAAGACATGGTTCTTAAAAGTTTTTCCACCAGGAGTTGGAAAGAAAGATTGTGGGGTCAGAATGATCGGATATATCTCGAAGGCCCCCTCATCGAGTATGATTGGTACCTTGTCATATGTTTTCCGTTTCTGGTACTTAGAAAAAACACTGACATATTCATTACTGAAAAAGTATTGAGCATGAAACTTTTTCAATTTAGCCATCATTGTTATTGTTAAATTTTTGATTATTGCTCAAAATCTTTGTCTTAAAATCTGGGTGTTTCGTATAACAAACTCCTTAGTAAAATAAAAATTGAGTATGAACTCAAAATGACAGGAAAAAATTAAAATTCTGTGTATAGGTCTTTCATGTGTACTACATTTGAGATTGCATTGAGTAGACATATGCGAAAAATAAGAAAACAGTAATACCATACAAGGTATTATTTATTTAAAAAAATACAGCTAGAACAGAGTACTCGATCAAAAGTGGCCAAAATAAAAAATCTGTTATCATACGAAATATATTTAACATATTTTTTATTCTAACAGCATGCAGACCACCTGTTGGGACCCACTGGGATATATTATCAACCAGCATAAGCTGTGATCCTAGAAACGTGCAATGAATTGGGATTGTTTATTATTAGTCAAAGGCTCCTAATGAGAGAGACTTCAGTAAAATTCAGCCTGTAAGTAATTTAAATAATTACTATAATTTCGCAGGGTGCGACGGGGTAAATGTAAGAAACGACGTCAAGCCCAAAAAGTTTTTCTAGAAACATAAAATTTGTCGGCCATATACTTTATGTAACATAAGTGTGCACGGAAACATGATTTTTATACATTTAAAGAGGAATGTCCAGTTTAAGGTGTTTTGCCAAATCAACTTCCAAATAACACCACTGATCCTAGTTGCATGAAATTAGATAGAATTAATTATAATTTAAAGCAGTACCTGTGTGAAAAAATGATTTTGGTATCATGATTAGTATGCAGTTCAGGAATGGGAAAACCATTACGGACTGAAGTCGGTATTAATAGAGTAATAGTGGTGGTAAAGTAGCCCAAATCCTAAATCTTTGCTCGCAGAAATGTGAAATTTCGAATAAATATTCTTTTGAGGCATATGCACTTGCTGAGATATGATTTTCTAAAATTGAACCACTAAGGAAGCTAAATGTGGATTCAGTTTGCTTAGTGTATGGTCACCCCTTGTAAGCTGTTGGTCAAAGAAAAATTAATTTTTTTGCCGACACATGTTGTTATGGGAGGATTCACACAACGAAAGGCCTTAGAAAGTGTCTAATTGGCTGAACTGGGAATAAAATATTTATTGCGTTCCATAGATCGCGCTTGGAAAATTAATCGTCAATGCCGGTTGCAATATGACCCTTTGGAATACAGTAATTCACATAGAAAAGTAATTAAAAAATGAGAAGTAAAATTTAAGAGAAGCTTATACTTAACATGTGGCGCCACAAGACTGAAAATGTTAAAGAGTGATAGGTAGGTGCCGGCCGGGGTGGCCGTGCGGTTATAGTCCTCTGTGCACGTCTATCTGAAGGTCTCTAATTGTTTCACTTGCACTTCGAATACGACTTTACACAGATAAACATAAAGGGTGTAATAAAAATGTACGGCTCAAGATGTAGAACACATTTCTCACAAGTAGACGAAGAACTTACGTTATATGAACATGGGTGTGGAAACGCAGCTTTTCCCAGTTACGACTCATTTTCTCCAACTTATTAATCATCGAAAACACAACAACAGAGTCATGGGGAACATGCACTCTTAGTGACGTCTGGTTACATCGCGTGCCGCTAGCGATTTGTTTTACACGACCCTGTTGCCATGCGATGTGCGTCATTGCTTGTTTACAGGTAACAAATAGTTCAAATATATCTGAGCAATATGGGCCTTAACTTCTGAGGTCATCAGTCCCCTAGAACTTAGAACTACTTAAAACTAACTAACCTAAGGACAACACACACATTCATGCCCGAGACTGGATTCGAACCTGCGACCGTACCGGTCACGCGGTTCCAGACTGAAGCGCCTACAACCGCTCGGTCACACCAGCCGGCTTTACAGGTAACATCAAGCATTCCAGCGATCAGTAGGACAGTTGCAAGCACATGGGTTACTACGGAGAGCTAATCACAGAAATGACTCGTGCAACGGCAATGTACATAGATGCAGAAATGGTGCATGCTCATTTCTTGTATGGATTCGTCTACTTCATCGAACCACCTTCGCAATTCTCTGTTGATCCAATCTCGTATATCGCGCGAAAAGAACGAACCCCTGTATCTTTCCATATGAGCTCTGATTTCTTTTATCATGGTGATCGTTTCTCTCTATGTAGCTCAGTGTCAAAATATTTTAGCATTCGGAGGAGAAAGTTTATAATTGGAATTCCGTGAGAAGATTTCGACGTAATGAAAAACTCTTTTGTTTCACTGATGTCCACCCCAAACCTTGTATCATTTCAGTGACACTCTCTCCCTTATTTCGCGGTAATACAAAATGTGCTGCCCTTCTTTGAACTTTTCCGATGTACTCCATCAATCCTTCCTGGTAAAGATCCCACCCCGCGCAGCAGTATTCTAAACCGCAGTCTGTGGTTAGCCTACCCCACAACATTTTCTAGGCGTTCCTTTCAATTTAAGTTGTTCGTAATTGTAATTCCTAGGCGTTTAATTGCATTTACGTCCGGTAGATTTGACTAATTTATCGTGTAACCCAAGTTTAACGCATTCCTTTTAGCACTCATGTATGTGACTTCACACTTTTCGTTATTTAAGGTCAACTGCCAATTTTCACACCATACAGATACCTTTTCTAAATCGTTTTGCAGTTTGTTGCCGGCCGTTGTGGCCGAGCGGTTCTAGGCGCTTGACTCTGGAACCCAGTTATTAGTCGATAAACGTACTGACCGGAAACAACTAGAGGGCTACGTCTCCCAAATCGTTTATATAGGTATGGAACAGCAACGGGCCTACAACACTACCTTGGGGAATGCCAGTGACATAACTAAGACGATATTCCACAAGCACACAATTTCACTTCAAGCTGATTGTGTAGTACAGTGTCAAAAGCCTTCCGGAAATCCTAAAAATAAGCATTTGCCGACGGCAATGGCGCTCGCGCTCAACATTTGTACCATGAGAAACTTCCAGCACGAAGGTGCCCAGACAGGGAAATGTTTGAATATGGGGAATATAGGGCATTTAAGTCTGATACGCGCGACGGGGCGAGGCCTAGAAGGACGATGACACCGCAATGGGAGGCGGTAGTTCTTCATGCAGTTGACGATGACCCGACAGTCAGTACATGTAGCTCCGACACGTGAATTTTAATCACGTGACTGTCTGTCGAGTAATACACGAGGACCAGCTGTATTCACACCATTTACGGCGTATGCAGACACTATCAGCAGCTGATTTTCCTGCACGGATACTCGTCTGCAAATGGTTCATTCAACAGAGTGCCAAACCCCAATTTTAGTGCAACGGTGGCGTTCAGGTGTCGCTTCAGTGATATAAGAGTGTAAATTTTCTCAAACGGCGCGTATGGATAGAACTCAATCCTGATGTAACTTTTGAAACAAGTCATCAACAAAGATTTTCTGTTGTTCATTGTGTCGTGGCCTCACTTCCTTCTACCCAGGCTCAACGGACTCGGCGGAGCAGCGCCTCTGAGGAAGTCCAGCGCAGTCCTGGACGAAACGTAAGGAGCAGAAAAAGTTCTTGGACCACGACCTCACATCCCGGAAAGTATATCAACAGCCATGTCACCCGGTCGTGAAAGCCTTCATTCTACAAAGGTATTACAATTTCGTAGAGAATGTTTTACCTGATTTGTTAGCAGATGTGTCTATAGGCGTCAGACAAAACGTGTATTTCACGCACAATGGAGCACCTCTGCATTTTAAAGACCAATGGCTTCTATGCAAAAGATTCGGTGACGGGTGGATAGGTAGAGATGGACCAATTACATAGCATCCACGCTCTCCGGACCTAAACCCCTAAACTTTGTAGGGCATTTGAAGGCTCTTGCGTATGGAACCCAGTGTCATTATTATGTAAGGCTGCGAAACCATACCCAGTATACCAGTGATACATCAGCGCGTGCTAGATTCACTACTATGACGGGTTGATGGATGTATCAGTGCCCGCGGAGGGTATATTGAATATCTGCTGTGAGAAAGAGTTGCCTGTAGTACGCTGGTGCGTTCTGTTCGTGTTTGTCTCCCATTAGTAATGAGTAGCAGAAAATTAATTGTAACATGAAAAGAAAGTGTTTCGAGACCCATGTTCATATAACACAATTTCTTCATCTACATGTGAGTAATGTTTCATCCAATTTATTGCCGTACTTTTTTGTTACACCCTGTATCTTCCCTCAATTTCTGCTCATGTTACACAAGTTACTAGCATTATAGCTGTCAATTCCTACAAAAAAGCGACAGCTTGCACAGACTATTGCACGCAACGGAAATAGAGTTAATGACAAATATAAATCTTAAAACCAGCCATTAGCCAATGAGGAAAGTAATACGTGCTCTGAGCCACACAGCTATATAATGAAAAGACAGATAAAGTTGTTTTTCACATTGATAAGGCAGGTGCGCTACAGTAATTCTTACACAAGATGACGCTCTGTCTCAGTCTAGTACCCAACACGGCGCATCATGTTTAAGAAGGATGATTAATTACTTCTGAACCCTCATTACGAGAATATAACAACTTTGGCTCAAAAACTACCAACAGCTCAGGAACGACGAATCTCGTGAATTATTAGTACAGATGATTGTTGTTGATGTGGTGGTGGTGACGAACAGTTTAGCATACTCAAGAAAACCGTTAATTGTGCCTAATCATGTATTACTCCGCGACAAAGTACTATATATATACATATATATATATACCCAACGAAATAATGTCGCGTAATACCACCTCTTGCTCCATAATGACCTCAGTTCGTCGAAAACGATAGTTCATGTGTGACATAACCACTCTAAGATACTCAACTTATTGTTAGATCCTGTAGGTACCAAATCACTGAGATGTTTACTACATTCCACCCGCTGTTCGCAATAGTCCCACTCCTTTTCTATGGGAGTAGCTTGGCGTGACGAGTGTGTCCACAGCATACTTATTATGAAATTATACACTGAAGCGCAAAGAAACTGGCACAGGCATCTGTATTCAGATACAGAGATACGTAAACAGGCAGAATACGGCGCTGCTGTCGTCAACGCCTATATAAGACAAGCATATGGCGCAGTTGTTAGATCAGTTCTTGCTGCTGCAAAAGCAAGTTATCAAGATTTAAGTGAGTCTGAACGTGGTGTTATAGTCGGCGCACGAGTGATGAGACACAGCATTTCCGTGATAGCGATAAAGTGGGGACTTTCCCCTTCGACCGTTTCACAAGGGCACCATCAATATCAGGAATCCGGTAAAACATCAAATCTCCGACATCGTTGCGGCCGGAAACAGATCCTGCACGAACGGGACCGACAACGACTGAAGAGAATCGTTCAACGTGACAGAAGTGCAATCCTTCTGCAGACTGCTGCAGATTTCAGTGCTGGGCCACCAACAAGTGTCATCTGGCGAACCATTCAAATAAACATCGTCGATACGAGCTTTCGGAGCCGACGGCCCATTCATGTACCCTTGATGACTACGTGACACAAATCTTTACTCCTCGTTCTATTCTAGCCAACACTGACATTGGACTGTTGATGACCGGAAAGCGGGTATGGAGACAACCTCTTGAATTCATGGAGCCTGCATGTCAGTAGTAGACTGTTCAAGCTGGTGGAGGCTCCGTAATGCTGTGGGGCGTGTTCAGTTGGAATGATACGGGACGCCTGATACGTCTACATACGACTCTAACAGGTTACACGTACGTAAGCATCCTGCCTTCTGATCACCTGCATCCATTCATGTCCCCTGCGCATTCCAATGGACTCGGACAATTCGAGCAGGAGAATGCGACTCTCCACACGTCTAGAATTGCTACAGAGTTGCTCCAGGAACACTCGTCTGAGCATAAACACTTCATCTGGCCAGCAAACTCCTCAGATATGAATATTATTGAGGATATCTGGGATGCCTTACAACTTGCTGTTCAGAAGAGATTTCCACTCCTCGTACTCTTACTGTTTTATGGACAGCCCTGCAGTATTCATGGCGTCAGATCCCTCCAACACAACTTCGAACATTAGTCGTGTCCATTTCAAGTACTGTTCCGACTCTTCTGCGAGTTCGCGGGGGCTCTACGCGAAATTAGGCAGGTAATCCAGTTTCTTTGGCTCTTCAGTGCGGAAGATCAGGAAAAAACATGGATGCGGAGAATGTCGAAATAAATATCCTGGTTCAAGTTCACGGCAACGTAAGTGAGTGTGCCTAAGGCATGCTACGAGAAGGACCCTGAAACGTAATATACTCTGCAGTGAAATTCACTCTCCACGGCCTGGGGGTTAGGCTATTCGTTAATCTAATAGTTAGGCTATTCGTTAATCGGGTACTGTACTCGACGCCTCGAATCATTTGAAAAAAGTAGGGAATTTGCGATTCCTCAGACCACACTACACTTCTCCAGTTAGGTACTGTCCAGGTTCCGTGTTGTGTGGCCCGTTATAGACGTCTGTCTTGGCGTATCTGTGTGAGTAACGGTCTTGTGCACCGTATGCCACTCGAGATCTGAACTGCATGTAGGTTGAAATGGACCAGCCTTGAAAGACTGAAGTAGTTACTGTTAGATTTGAAATCGATTGCTGTTAACAGAGCATAACACTTTTATCCAGTCTCTGTCGGATAAGAGCTATTACAACCACTAATCTTACCCGGCGTTATGTGGCAACGCAGTTCTAGACACATTGAACAGTCGGGGTAGATACTCCAACAAACCGGGTTACTTCAGTCAATATGTAGTCATGGGTACGAAAAAATGTGATGGCTCCCATCTGCCGTTCTGTGACACCTCCACGTCGAATGATATTACGGTGCTGATTCCACAAAACAGACTAGGTCAGACGATTCGTCACCCAAGGTGGGTCACATGACCTTCTGATCCCAAATCTTCACCATCAACAGCACATCATACCAACCAGTCTGGGATAACTATTATTTTGTCGAGTGAGCGTAATTGTATAAAGTCTCAGCCACATTTTTCAATTAAAGTCAATGAAAACTGTTAAATGTAACTTCTGAAACAGGTGTTACCCACAGGTATCAGTGTAGCGTCGGCCAGGCTGTCTTAAGTCACTTTTGTGAACAAAACCGTCTAGATAGCTCAATATATTCCATTCTTTATTGCGTCACTTTGTCTGTTGCCATATTTAGCTCAAATTTTGAAATTTGTTGTCAGGTCTTATGGGACCAAACTGCAAAGGTCATCGTTCCCTAAGGCCTACAAACTATTTAATCTACCTTAAACTATCTTAGGCTCTGGAGAACATACACACATGCCCGAAAGAGGACTCGAACCTCCGACGGTGGGAGCCGCACGGAACGTGACAAGGCGCCCTAGACCACGCGGCTATATCTTGTAAAACACGTTCAGTGACACGTACTAAACACATGTGTTAAACTATCAAAGAGATATTATTCACAAAGAACACATAATGGGTACATACTCACTCAGCATTTCTATGTCGTTGCTGTGGCCTTCATTGTGAAGACTGGTTTGCTGTAAGCCTCTTCATCTCCGAACAAGTACGGCGACCTACCTTCTTCTGAATCTGTTTCCTGTATTCATCCTTTGATCTGCCTCTACGATTTATATCCCCCACACCTCCCTCCAATACATATTGTCCTATCAAACGATCCCTTGTTCTAGTCAAGTTGTACCCCAATTTTCTTTTCTCTTCAATTCAGTTCAGTACCTCTTCATTAGCTACGTTATCTGCCCACATTCCTGAGTATTCTTCTGTCTCTTCTTGTCTAAACACTCCATACAAAAACTTCCCTAAAAGGGTTACTAACACTGAAATGTACATTCGAGCAAACTTCTCGACTTCAGATTATGTTCTCTTGCCACTACCAGTCTATATTTTAAATCCTTTCACCTTTGCTCATCGTTAGTTACTTTGCTGCTCAAATAACGAAACTTTTCTACTTCTTTAAGTATCTCGTTTCCTAAACTGGTTTCGCCAGTATAGCCTGATTTATTTCGACTTCATTCCATTACCCCTCTTTTGTTTTGTTGATGTCCGTCTTATATCTTCCTTTCGAGACACTAAGCAAGGTGGCAAACAATCAGCAAGTATATAGGGACTTGTTTCAGAAAGTCTTATTTCCAACGTGCCTTTCAAATATTTACAACTTTTCTCCCGGAGTAGCTTCAGTTGTTCATACGCCATCAAATTGCCTGCCACTGAGAACCGAGCCAGTTCTGTCCGGTTAAACTTGTTGACAAGAGACACCCACAGCTTTCTGCTGAAGTTTACTAGCAAATTCACGTCATCGGTTTAGCCACTAGCTCCCCCAGGGGCTCAGCATTCACTTCCTGAGTACGGGCTTGGCGACCCCGGGGTCCTGAGCTGGGGACTGGTCTGCGCCGCCAGTGTCCTGACACCGTAACCCCCGGACATGCTTCAGCGACCACCGTACGGCGCGGCGGTGAAACGTTGTGTGCTGCGGGGAATGGTAATCTTGGCTTGACCGCCTGGATTGCGAGGAAGGCCAACCTCTATAAAAACCCCTCAATCTTTCGGTGTGCTCCGCGCCTAGAAGATGCATGGCTGTTGGGGTGGAACAGTCGCAAGCGGGCAACCTCTGGGGCACCTGCCGCACCCCAGTTGTATAAGGCTTACTCAGGCACGCGGGGCTCTGTCTGAGCGGACTTTTAGTTCCCTAGCTGCTCGTGGGACCACAATGGACCCTTCGACCTCTACTTTTCCCCCTACCAGTGGCTTGGGTGGGCCGCTGGTTGGAAAACGCACCCAATCGAAAAAGGGGCTACGCGCTGCGAGTCCTCCAGCGCCTGGTGTTGCTAGAGATTTAACAGAATGTAGTAACGGAGCACATGCTGATCATCAGAATGTGTTTTTGATTATTAAAAGGAAGGAGGGTAGCTTTGAGAGGGTTTCTCCCTTTTACATCCACAAGGGTCTTGAGGGAATTGCAGGAACACTGAAATCTGTAAAGCGACTGCGCAATGGGACTCTGTTAGTTGAAACTTCTAGTTCCCGTCAAGTCGCTGCCCTTCGGAAAGCAAATTGTCTAGGAGAGTACGCTGTCGAGACCGAGCTCCACTCCACTTTGAACTATAGTAAGGGTGTTGTGACGTGTAGGGACTTGGTGGATATCCCCATAGACGTGCTAAAATCTGAGTGGGCTGACGAAGGAATTGTTGACGTGCAGCACATTATGAAACGAGTCAATGGGGACCTCGTCAAATCTGACTCGTTTATTCTCACATTCAGTTGCCCGAGACTCCCGGAGCATGTTAAAGCGGGGTTCTTACGTTTGTCCGTACGGCCATATTTCCCCAACCCAATGCGCTGTTTTAAATGTCAGCGCTTTGGGCATACTACGTTGGGGTGCAATGGAATAGCCACGTGTGGTAAATGTGGTCAGCCTGCCCATGACGGAGCCGATTGTTCCTCGCCTGTGAAGTGCGTGAATTGCTCTGGGAGTCACCCTGTCTGGAGCCGGATCTGCCCCATCTATCTAGAAGAGCGGAAGGTACAGGAGATTAAAACCTCTAAGCGCATCCCCTATGGTGAGGCCAAGAAGATCTTTAAGGCCATGCAACCTCCTGTTTTTTCCACATCTTTCGCTTCCGCTCTCAAAAAACCGGTACAACTGGCCACTGTTGCTACACAAACGGAGGTTGCTAGTGTTAGCACTAAAACCTGCGCTTGCCAGTGCACTTGTGCTGCTGCGGTTGTTTTGCAATCTGCGGCTCTCCCCGCTACATCGGACAAGGCCGTGGTTGCTGACATTGAGGTACTTCCAGCCTCCCCCCATATGGCGCCTTCTGCCCAGGCGAGTCAACCTCCAACTGTTGACAAGGCTCTGCATTCCAAGCCCCCCAAGACAAAGCCTCAGAAGCTGAAGGTTCTGCCACCTGAGGAGACTAGTCAGCGTCGGTCCGATGATGATGCCATCGTACTGTCTGACATCTCCCGTGGGTCGTCATCGGATCTTATGGACATTGATGTCGACCGGGGGCGGTCTTCTCGCCCCAGGAATAAATCTCCGGCCAGTACGGTCTCTCCTCCAAAGCACAGAGGCAGGGTGAAAGTTCAGCCACCCTGATCACTGGCTCCCATATTACAGTGGAACCTGAATGGTTTCAGGACGCATGTGGCCGAATTACAACTCCTCATACGAGAGTGCCCCTTGTGCTTATGTCTCCAAGAGACACATTTTCGGGCCACTGATTCTCCTTCTTTACGCGGCTATACCGCATATCGAAAAGATGATCTGACGGGGCAAAGGGCAAAGGGTGGTGTTGCAGTTTTTGTCCGTGATGTGCACCCCTCATCTGAGCTCACTCTCGTCACCGACTTGCAAGCAGTTGCAGTTGACATTCTTGTGGGTCGGAGGCTCACAGTCTGTTCTGTTTATTTACCACCTCCGGATGCGATAGACACTGAGGCTCTCACGGACCTTATTAGCCAACTCCCTCGCCCATTTCTTCTTCTGGGGGACTTCAACTCTCATAATGTCTTATGGGGCTCTCCGACTACTTGCCCCAGGGGTCGCATTCTGGAAAGCGTCATGATGTCTGAAGAACTGTGCCTCCTCAACTCTGGTGCTCCCACTCATTTCTGTACTGCTTCCGGATCGTCATCGGCTATTGACCTTTCCTTTTGCTCTCCTGCACTCGCGGATTCTGCTCTGTGGGAGGCTGCAGCTGACCTCCATTCTAGTGACCACTTCCCCCTCTGGATTCGCCTCCTGGATGAGGCTGTGGCATTACCAGTGCCGCCCCGGTGGCACCTTTGCAGAGCTGACTGGACACTTTTCAGCCAACTGGCTGTTTTGGAACACCGTGCCAGCGTCCACGAATGGGTAGACCATGTTGCAGCCGTGATCTCTCATGCTGCTGAATTGTCCATCCCACGGTCATCCGGTCATCCCAAGAGGCGTCCTGTCCCTTGGTGGACCACTGAGTGCCACTCAGCCATCCGCGCTCGCCGTGCAGCACTGCGCCGCTTCAAGTGCCGTCCCTCAGCTGACAATCTTGCGGCCTTTCGAGTGGCAAGGGCCAGAGCGCGGCGGGTGATTAAAGAGAGCAAACGACGGTCATGGCAATCGTTCTTGAATTCCATCTCTCGCTCCACTAGTTCTACGAAAGTATGGGAAGCCATCAGGAGGATTTCCGGGAAACTCAGCCAGCTACCTGTCACAGCTTTGCTGCATCAGGGATGTCTCCTCACGGCGCCGAGAGACATTGCCCAGACACTGGCCATGCATTTTGCGGAATCTACCGCCACTATTAACTGTGATCCAGATTTCTGCCGCTACCGCACTGCCGTCGAAAGGGGTCACTTGGACTTCCGGTCTCTAAATTCTGAACCCTATAACTGCCCCTTCACAATGTGGGAACTGGATTCTGCGCTGTCTGTGGCTCATGATACTGCGCCTGGTCATGATCAAATCCGGTACAGCATGCTGCGGCACCTGTCGCTGCCATCCAAGGAAGTTCTCCTGAACTGTTTCAATATGATATGGTTATCTGGCACGTACCCTGACTCGTGGAGGGAGGCAATTTTGATTCCCCTCCTCAAACCAGGGAAGGACCGAACGCATCCCAGTAGTTATCGGAGTATTGCCTTGACGAGCTGTGTTGGGAAGACGTTGGAACGCATGGTCAACCGCCGCCTGGTTTGGCTGCTCGAGACCAGGCAGCTCCTTAGCCCCTCTCAGTGTGGCTTTCGGAGATGTCGTTCCACTATAGACAACTTGACCCTGCTTGAGGCCGCCATCCAGCAGGCCTTTCTACGTAACCAGCATTGTCTAGGGGTCTTCTTTGACATTAATAAGGCGTATGACACTACTTGGCGCCGCCTTATCCTCAATCAACTCCATGAGTGGGGCTTTCGTGGCCGTCTCCCCATCTTCATTCGATCCTTTCTTTCTCACCGCCTCTTTCGGTATCGGGTTGGTAATGTGCTATCGGATTTGTACGTGCAGGAGAATGGTGTTCCTCAGGGCAGCGTTTTAAGTGTCACCCTCTTTGCCGTTGCTATTAACAGTATCACGTCCACTATCCGGAGTCCTGCCCAATGCTCCTTGTTTGTGGACGATTTTGCTGTTTTCTGATCTTCCTCCAGTCTTGTCAGTGCTAGTTGGCAGTTACAGCTTACGATAAAGCGCTTAGAGGCATGGACTGCAAAGACGGGTTTTACCTTTTCTGCAGACAAATCTGTGTGTGTTCATTTTAATCGTTCTCGGCGTCTTTTTACCTCCCCTGAATTGCGTCTGAGGGACACCGTTCTTCCTTTTAGAGACACTGTGAGGTTCCTGGGCCTCACTTTTGATTCCAAGTTGTCGTGGTTGCCTCACCTTAAAGACCTCAAGGTGCGGGCCCTGAAGGCACTGAATATTTTGAAGTGTCTGAGCCATCGGTCCTGGGGAGCAGATCGGGCGCGTCTGCTTCAGTTTTATAGGGCTTTCGTCCGATCGCGTCTTGACTATGCTTGCACCGTGTATGGGTCAGCAAGGCCTTCGTATCTGAAGATCCTTGACGCAGTACACCATGAGGGTATCAGGCTGGCCACTGGTGCTTTCCGTACCAGTCCCATCCCCAGCCTGTGTGCTGAGGCAGGGGAACCGCCGCTCGCCATCCGGCGGAAACTCCTCATGGTGCGACGGGTGTGTCATTTCCTTGCCTGTCCTACCTCCCCTGCGTACCCTACCGTTGCCCGACCGCCTATGGAACGTCTCTTTTCCAGTCGTCCCAGGGCAACAAAACCATTTGGGATTCGTGCCAAGCATTTGCTTGAGTCCCTTGGTGTGGAGCGTGTGGCCCCCCAACGACAAGGTTTTACTCGCCTGCCTCCCTGGTTGCTCCAGAGGCCCAGCATCCTTTTAGACTTGTCGGAGAACCGGAGGAACTGCACTCCGGCGTTTGTTTTTACCTCCTTATTTTACGATATTTTAAATCAGCATCCGGACCATGTACCTGTATTCACAGATGGCTCTAAACAGGGGGACACTGTTGGTTGTGCTGTTGTTTTCCCTGATCGAGTCGTCAAGTTACGGCTTCCTGCGGTGTTTACCATCCTCGATGCCGAATTATTTGCAATACTGCGGGCATTGGAGCAGATGAGATGTGTTCCCAGTATTAAGTTCCTCATCTGTTCTGACTCCCTGAGTGCCCTTCAGACCATTCAACACTTGTACCCAGCGGATACGGTCGTCCAGAACATCCATGATGCCCTACTCCACCTGCAACGGCAGGGGAAGGAGGTTTCTTTCTGCTGGGTGCCGGGGCACGTGGGTATTAGGGGCAACGAACTGGCGGATGTGGCTGCCAAAGATGCATGTTCCCTCCCTCACGTTGTTGAATGTGCCGTCCCCCTCCATGCTGTAACCTCCCTTTTGCGTTTTCGTGTTATGCATCAATGGGAAGAGGAGTGGTTGGCAGTTTCTGACAATAAGCTGCGTCTGGTAAAGGCCACTACGCGACCATGGCGTACGTCCTACCAGTCATACAGGCGGGATGAGGTCCTCCTCACTCGCCTCCGCATTGGACACAGTCCCTTCACGCATGGTTTTTTACTCCGGCGGGAGGACCCCCCAATCTGCAGTGCTTGTGGCGTCCAGATTACTGTCCGCCACATTTTACTTGACTGTCTTTTATTCTCTGACCAGAGGGCGGTGGTTTCCTTGCCACCGGATTTGCCCTCTATTTTGCAAGACGACGCAGCGACTGTGGTTAAGGTTTTACGGTTTTGTGTCCTGTCCAATCTGTTGCCTCGGATTTTAGGGAGAAGGTTTTAATGTGCTGCTGGGTGACTGGTTCACCCAGTTTTTAGGTAAGAGGTCCGCCAGTCACGATTACCTCCTTCTTTCACCTCGGTATCTATTCTCTTTTCCTTGTGTTTCCTTTCCTTTTTTAGTGTGTTTCTTCTCCTCTTGTTTTGCCTCTGTATGTGCGCATTTGGAACTGCGTTAGGCCTGTGTCTTTTAGCCGTTCTCCTTGTTCGGCGTCCGTCTTCGTCCCTTCACCGCCTGTGTTCCTGTTTCTATGCGCTTGGGCGCTGATGACCACGCTGTTTAGCGCCCGTAAACCTCAAACACACACACACACACACACGCCACTAGCATGCATCGGAGGCAAGTCGCATGTGTGGACTGGAAAGGTTCTGCAGGTAAGACCACTGTTGTGCCTGTCTCTTGTGATCGAGATCTCGACGAGAACAAACGTCTTTCTTGGGAAGCCATGACCGGCTACAAACTGAACTTAACATGAACCGACTCCCCTCCGGTTGCCTATGTTATTTAGTTTGTTCGACCTCCTAGAATGGCCTACACCAGGTAACTATACGTCCCAGGCACATCAGTGTATCCCATACACTTAAAACCGTTCTCTTTATTTCAACTAGTTTCCTTTTGTATCATTTAATGTCAGCCCTGGTGACCAACCTGATATCTCCTGACATCTCGACCACGTGTTCATTAAAATTACCTAGTAAGCAGCAACCAGTCGCAAAATCATGTGTTCTTTATTTTATTTGGCAAAGCGATTTCAACTGATGAACAGCATTCATCGGTGCTAAAAATACAAGAATAAAAATAAAAATAATTAATAACAGTGATCAAATGAATAAATATACATAAAGCACCGTAAAACCTATTTAATGTATACAGACGCATAAAACCACTTAAAATGCACTTACAAATTTACCTTTCCCTGAGTAGTAACACTGTCTTAAGCATAGCTCAAACATAAAGTGATACATAGAGAATTGACTATAACAACGAGAATCCATAAGAGGGTGCTGCAAAGCAAACCCGCCCTCTATGCGAAAAGATACAGCTAAAATAAAAATGAGAAGAACAAATGTCATACAAAATGCGGTAAAATGCAATGATAAAATACTGCAAATATTTTCAAAAGTGGATACATTGACAAAGATTTTGTCAACGATATAGTACAGTTATATAAACCAAAAAGCGGTTGTACTAATTGGTAAAAAAGGAATAAACATAGGTGAGAAGCACACCATAGAAAACATTTTTAAAAAACTTTTTAAAAAGGTTTAAAATCATTTATCATATTATCGAAGAGCAAAAGTTAGTCATAATGACAAAACGTAAAAATGGTTTTGGTATCCATCTAGCGTACAGTAGATGATATTAATTTTTATTTTAGCTGTATCTTTTCGCATAGAGGGCGGGCTTGCTTTGGAGCACCCCCTTATGGTTTCTCGTTGTCATAGTGAATTCTCTATGTATCACCTTATGTTTGACTGTACTTAAGACAGTGTTACTACTCAGGGAACAGATGCGTTGAAAGGTAAATTAGTATGTGCATTTTAAATGGTATAATGCGTCTATATACATGTAATCGGTTTTACGTTGCTTTGTGTATATTTATTCATGTGGTTACTGTTATTAATTATTTTTACTTTTATTCTTATATTTGTACCACCGATGATGGCTGTTAATCAGTTGAAATCGATTTGCGAAAGTAAATAAAGAAAACTTGATTTTGCGACTGTTTGCTGCTTATTTGGTAATTTTATGATTTACTGTAGCTTCAAAACTTGGGAACCATATGGAGCCCACCACTCACACGTGTACATTGTCATCAGCAGTAGCGTGATGCAACAACATTCTTCTCCTGGAATTAGGTCCAGGCTTCCGGCCCATAGGATGGCCGTTTAATTTCGTTTCATGTTCGACGTGGCGTCGGTCAGCGTTCACCTGTGTTATTCCGCTACCGGAAGGGCCGTGGTGGGTCAGCGCGCCAGCTACGCTGCCGCCCAGATGTTGTCTTCATACATTCCGCGGCACCGGGGAAGAAGTAGAGTTTCTGCTGCCTCGCAGCTTGCAGCGTGGCGTGCATATGCTAGCCAGACTGAACCGCGGGTGCAGCTTGCTGTCGACAAGCCAGCGACGCACCTGTGGCAGTATCGCACATGGCGCACAGGGTCTGCAAAAACGCGCGATGCTTCCTTGCCGCTTTGCTGGCCAAGCACACGGCATCTGTGTAAGGATGGGCGCTCTTTCCCTGTCTCTGTCGTCTCTCCTCCAGCGTTGGCAACAAGACTAGCACGTCGTTCGTATCAGAATCGACAGCAAATCCGCAGCGACAACAAGAGTTCAGGTAAACAAAAAACAAAAAAGGCTCTGAGCACTATGGGACTTAACATCTAAGGTCATCAGTCCCCTAGAACTTAAAACTACTCAAACCTAACTAACCTAAGGACATCAAACACATCCATGTCCGAGGCAGGATTCGAACCTGCGATCGTAGCGTTCGCGCGGTTCCAGACTGAAACGCCTAGAACCGCTCGGTCACCACGGCCGGCTCAGGTATACATACCGTTATCACAAGCGGGAGAGTAGGAAGCAAAGTACAAAGGATATTGAATGGGTAATTCACTGCGTAAATTGACATGAAAACGTAACAATCATGGCGGACTGGAAGTCGGTTGTAGGGGAAGAAGAAGGAATGGGATTATGAAAGTACATGGTATTTCTTATGAGAGAGGAGAAAGACTAATCGAGTCCTGGGATAAATTTCGGCTAGTCATAGCCAATACTCATCACTAGAAGAGGAGGTATACTTCAAAAAGTTCAGGAGATATGGGAAGGTTTCAGTTATATTGCCTCACGTTCAGACAGAGATTTCAAAATCAGATACTGCATTGTAAGGTGCACCCAGGAGCAGATACAGACTCAGATCACACTTCAGTAATGACGAAGGGAAAGCTGAAGTTTAAGAGGCTAGTCAGGAAGAAACTATGTGCAAAGAAATGACTGTGGAAATACTAAGGAATGGAGATATGCTTGATGTTCTCTGAGAGTACAGATATTTGCGATAATGAATATCTCAGTAGCCAGTTCAATTGAAGAGGAATGCGAATCTCTAAAAAGGGCAGTAACAGGATTTCGAATGAAAAACATGGTAATAAGGAAAATTATTGCGAGGAAGCTATGGGTAACAGAAGAAACACCTCGCCTGATCGACGAAAGAAGGAAATACAAAATTGTTCACGGAAATTCAGGAATACAGTGTTACATGTCACTTAGAAAAGACATTAAATAGTAAGGGCACGCAAGCTAAGGTGAACCGGCTGCATGAAAAATGTGGAAAAAATTGACAAACAAATTATCGTAGGAAGGACTGAGGAGCATAAACGAATGTCCACTTTCGGTAAAATTAAAGAAAAGGGGGATAACATTCAGAACCGAATATAAACGCCGCTATAAAATTCAGAAGAGAGCGGATAGTTGGAAAAGGTACGCCGAAAGTCTATGAGTGATTGGGGGGAGGGGGGGGGGGGGAGGGTGGAGGGAGCTTGTCTGATGACGTGACAGAAGAAAAAGTAAGAATAGAAATGGAGAGAAAAGGCACCCAGTATTACAGTAATGCTTTAAAAGAGCTTTGGAGGGCTTCATAACAAATGAGGTAGACGGGGTAGATAACACTCCACTGGAATTTCCTATATAATTACGGGGAATTGGCAACAAACGAATACTCACGTTAGTTTGTAGAATGTATGAGACCGGGTGTATACCACCAGACTTACGAAAATCATCTGCTACCAAATTCCGAAGATAGCAGGAGCCGAGAAATGCAAATATTATCGCACAGTCAGCTTAATAACTCATTTATCCTACAAGCTGACAAGAATAAAATACAGAAGAATGGAAGAGAAAATTGAGAATCTGTTGCATGACAGTCAGTTTCGCTTAGTCAAAGGTAAAGACATCAGAGAGGCAGTTCTAACTTTGCGGTTGGTAATGGAGGCAAGGCTGAAGAAAAATCAAGCGACATTCACAGGATGTGTTGACCTGAAGAAACGTTCGATAATGCTCATGAAACAAGGTGTTTCAAATACTGAGAAAAGTACGGTTAAACTATAGGGAAAGATGGGTAGTGTATAAGATGTACATAAACCGAGAGAGAAAAATGAGAGTGTGAGATCAAGATCAAAGTGCTCTAATTGAAAAAGGGTGTATGACAGGGATGGAGTCTTTCGACAACACTTTTCAATCTGTACATCAAAGAAGCAATTACGTAAATAAAAGAAAGATTCAAGTTCGTGATTAAAATTCAGGGTGAAAAGGCGTTAATGATAAGATTAGCTGAGGACATTGCTGTCCTCAGAGTAAGTGAGAAAAAAATTACAGGATGGAATGAACAATCTAATTAGAAAAGAATAGTGATTGATAGTGAATCGAGGAAAGACAAAAGCAACGAGAAGTAGCAGAAACGAGAGCAGCGAGAAACTTAACACCATTCTTGGGGATAGCGAAGTACACGAAGTCAAGGAATTCTGCTATCTAGGCAGCAAAATAACCCAAGACGAACGGTGCAAGTAGGACATAAAAAGTAGACTAGCACTGCCAGAAAGACCATTCCTCGCAGAGACAAGTCTGCTAGTATCCAAATAAGCCTGAATTTGTGGAAGAAAATCTGAGAATGTACATTCAGAGCACAGTATTGTATGGTAGTAAAACATGGACTGTGGGAAAATCGCAGAAAAGAGTCAAAGTATTTCAGATGTGGTGCTATAGAAAAAGGTTGAAAATTAGGTAAGGAATGAGGAGGTTCTTCGCAGAATCGTCGAGGAATGAAACGTCTGGAAAACTCTGACAAGAAAAAAGGACATTTTGAAGGGCACCTGTTGTGGCATCAGGGAATAGGTTACATTGTACTACAGTAAGCTGTACGGGATAGAAAATGTGGGGAAAGACAGATAATGGTAAATTTCCAGCAAATGATTTGAGGACGTGGATTGCAAGTGCTATTCTGAGATGAAAAGGTTGGCACTGGAGGACAATTATTGGCAGGCCACGTCAGACCAGTCAAAAGACTGATGACTCAAAAGAAAGCGAGAGAGAGAGAGAGAGAGAGAGAGAGAGAGAGAGAGAGAGAGATAGAGAGAGAAATAGAGAGAGAGAGAGAGAGAGAGAGAGAGAGACAGA
Organism: Schistocerca gregaria; assembly: GCF_023897955.1. NCBI lineage: Eukaryota > Metazoa > Arthropoda > Insecta > Orthoptera > Acrididae > Schistocerca > Schistocerca gregaria. Next base: position 114,146,096 of record NC_064925.1, read on the forward strand.
CAGACAGACAGACAGACAGACAGAGAGACCGAGTGCTGTTCCTCAGTGTTTCTAGTTGTACGTTTACTCATACAGGACGGTTTCGTAATAATTATTGTAACTGGTTTTCGGAATATTTTGATGGAGTGACACTCCTGGGGAAAATATTAAGCCTGTGTGTTACCCAGAGCACTACACCTTTTGTAAATGTAAGATACTTTGCAGTGAAGTCTTCAGCTAGTGGTGAATTTTCACGTTATAACTCCTTACTTTAATTAAAATAATTGGTAGTGTTTTAGTGTGAAAGGGACTTAGAACAGTATTGATTTAGTGGACCACGTTTTTCTGTAGTGTTGCCTGATGATGTAGTGATCAGTGTTCTTGCGTAAGATAATTCACATACAAGTGATGTACATGAGCATTGTTACACCATGAAGTAATTTAAAGTGTCTTTTTTAAGTGAATACATCATTTTTACTTTTCTGAGATTCTCACTATCATTTGAGTGTATTGGCCGTTTCTAGTGATATATCCAAGTTGAGGCACTGACAGTTTATCAGATGTTCTGGTAAGTTTACGCTAACCTTTTTCCAGCTGCAGCTACTGAGTAATTTTGTCCTACATGTAATGTTTCACAGTCTCTATCTTACTTCGTATTCCCAAGTATTTCAGTATGCAATGTTCTGAAAGACAGTTACTCTTTGGTATGATATATCGTATTTTAAAGGGATTAGGTAGAATTTTAACTTTAGAAAGTAATGGTTTTGTACTGTAGCTTCTCTGTCTCCTAATTTTGTCCACAAATCTAATGTTTTATCAATATATTGTACTTTGAAGTGAGTAAGAATAATGGAATCAGATTAAAAAGTAAATATTTCTGTCATTGAATCTTCGTGGCAGATTAAAACTGCGTGCCGGACAGAGACTCGAGCTCAGGACCTTTGCTTTCCGCGGGCAAGTGCTCTACCAACTGAGTTACAGAAGAACGACTCACGCCTGGTCCTCACAGCTTTACTTCTGCCAGTACCTCGTCTCCTACCTTCCAAATTTTACAGAAGCTCTCCTGTAAAACTTGCAGAATTAGCACTCATTAAAGAAAGGATATTGCGGATAGATGGCTTAGCCACAGCCTGGGGGATGTTTCCAGAATGATAATTACACTCTGAAGCGGAGTGTGCGCCGATATGAAACTTCCTGACAGATTAAAACTGTGTGCCGGACTGAGACTCGAACTCGGGACCTTTGAGAAGTTTTAATCTGTCAGGAAGTTTCATATCAGCGTACACTCCGCTGCACGGTGAAAATCTCATTCTGGATTTCTGTCATTGCTTTCATGGATCGTATCTTAAATTTATTCAACTGTCTTAAACTGCTAAACAGACAATTTTGAATTTAGTTTGCCTTTGGATCTACTTTGAAACATCTTTACAATCTTGAACCAGGACCTACCCATTCTAAATGAACAATCTACTCATATTTCTCCTAGTTGTTATTTTACTGATACTGTACTTCACTACTGTTACGGTTAAGTATAAACAAGTGGCATCGTAGGGAAATCAACCATCTGCTTGTGTTTAGAAATCTGAAATTTTTCTGTTACTCTGAATGTGGGTGTGCTATGACAGTTGATAAAAGGTTTTATATTTTTACCTCTTAACGTGGGTTAAAGGTTTATAGGTACTTTATGGTACACCATCCCCAGACTTGCTGACTGAATTCCGCATTTAATTGAAATATAATTATCATGTTGTACTGAGTGGACATTGTGCAACCATTACCTGAAACTAACCCACAGAGTGTGTAAGAAGCTTTTACCTTTGTTATTACACTTTTTCAAATGTACTTATTCCAGTTGTAAGACGCGTTTGGTTTTAAAGTCTTGTGTTGGATTTATTTATTACGTTTGTCACACAAGTCCCTTGATTTTTAGAGAAATAAGTTTTCTGTCATGCTGAAGATCCACTTCATGTTTTTGGTAGTAGGTGCACGAGATTAAAAATTGCCGGACAACACAAACGAAATCGCATTTCAAGGGGCTACTATAACCTTTACAAGATCAGAGCTGAGTAAGTGCAGCCAGAATTCACTACTTTACAACGCCGCGTTTAACGTTATAAACCATAAACCATTACAAGAAATTTTTGATTTGTCCAAATTCATTCCATTACTGTTGTGTAATCATTCTTATAGAATACTGAATATCTGATTTATTAAGAATATTGTATCCTTGCACAAAACATGAACATTTGATACTTTACTATTCATTTATTTCATGAAGCATGATAAACTTTATTACAAGTAAGTTTCTTCCTACTTAAGTGTAACAGATCATTCCCATAGCATTACAGCCCCTACTAGTGCAGACCAAATTTACGGGGAGTGGCAGACACCCTTTTGTAAACAAAGTGAGTCACCACTCTTCTGGGAGGGGTAAGTATGAGGCAGCCAGACAAGCAGTATTTAAGGAGTTGATTTAAGAAACCTTTTTTCAAAAATCTCAATCAAATATTTTCAAGTTTTCGCCAAGAGGAGCTTCCCGCTGTGCTTACATGACACAAGCGGCCTCTGGCTCTGCGCCCCATGAATGGCCACCAACAGAACGTAAGCTGAACCGTCTCCCCTTCTGTTGCTCACTTTATTTAGTTTGATTGACCTAGACTGGCTTATACCTACTAACTTCCTACCCCAGGAATTAGCTCTGTATCCGCTGAAATCTTTCCGTGCGAACTCTAATTTTTCTTATTTTGTTACAATGATTATTTGTCCCTATGTAAGTGGGCGCCAACAAAACATTTTTCCAGTCAGAGCAGGAAGTTGGTGAACTTAGTTTCGTGAAAAGATCCTGCCCAACAAAAAACGTCCCTATTTCAATGATTACCGCCACAAGCGGAGTATCTTAAACAAGACATTATGCCTCCTATTCCACGATATTGCAAAACCAGCAGCCCTTCTTTGAACATATCCGGTGTCCTCCGTCATTCCTATCTGATGCAGATTCCATACCAGGCAGCAGTACTTCAGTACTGTAGGAGCTCTTTCTAGTAGACCCGTATCACCTTCCAAAGTGTTCTCTCAGTAGTACGCCAATTTTGATTCGCTTTCTTCAAAAATTTTCCGTTTAATCCTTCCAGTATAAGTTACTAGTTATCGTAATCCCTACATACTGAGTTGCAATGACAGCCTTTAGATTTTCGTCATTTATCGTGTAATCGAAATTTAGTGGATTCCTTCCAATACTATGTGTATGGCTTCGCACTTTTCATTATTTATAGTATCTAAATAGGTTTACAACCGGTTCTGAACGTCTGATGAGTTAACGAGACGGTAAATGACAGCATTGTATGCAAACAATCGAAACAGGCTTACTGAGAACAGCATCCTTCCGAACAGGGTACCACGAATCCACTCGTACAGCTGAGACGATACTACATAGGCACGCAATTTGATTAGAAATCGCTTGTGAGCAACATTGTCGAAAGGCCTCGGGGAATCTAGACATAAGGAGTCAACTAGAGAGCCCAAGTCGATTATAAAGTCTGATATTGGCTTAGGATCTCAGATTGATTTTACTTCTTTTGAATAAAAAGCTAGTTATGTTTCACGTACATGACAATTTGTCGATAGCTAGTTTTCTTAGGGATGATTCATATTGTTCAACTACAGTGTATGTCCCAAAATCCTACAACTAATCGACGTTAGATGATGGAGGCCTGTAATTCAGCTGACTGGTCCTATTTCCTTCTTTGAATATTGGTGGGGCCTGTGCAACTCTCCAGCAATAAGGTACGGATCTAGTGCCTAACGAACAGCTGTGTGTAATTGCTAACCTCCCCATCGCACCCCCCTCAGATTTAGTTATAAGTTGGCACAGTGGATAGGCCTTGAAAAACTGAACACAGATCAATCGGTAAAACAGGAAGAAGTTGTGTGGAACTATGAAAAAATAAGCAAAATATTCAAACTGAGTAGTCCATGAGAAAGATAGGCGACATTTAGGATAATGCGAACTCAAGAGCGCCGTGGTCCCGTGGTTAGCGTGAGCATCTGCGGAACGAGAGGTCCTTGGTTCAAGTCTCCCCTCGAGTGAAAAGTTCAAATTTTTATTTTCAGACAATTATCAGAGTTCAGGCACTCACACATAATCAACTTCGCTCTACAAAATTCCAGGACATGTTCAGATTTGCTTGGACATGTGAAGGATTTGACGGTCTACACACGGAAAATTTTTAAAACGTTAAAAACATATGTTTTGACAGAGCACAGAGAAAACTGTGCGACTGTGAAACAGTAGCATTCATTTGTTGCAATTTATGTGACACACTATTATGTTTTCATCAGTTTTTTGGGAGTGATTGTCACATCCACAAGAAAACCTAAATCGGGCAAGGTAGAAGAATCTTTTTACCCATTCGCCAAGTGTGCATGTTAGGTGGGTCGACAACATATTCCTGTCAGGTGACGCACATGCCGTCACCAGTGTCGTATAGAATATATCAGACGTGTTTTCCTGGATCAAATGTTTTCGGTTCCCATTAGAGAGGCACGTCCTTTCGTCTACTAATCGCACGGTTTTGCGATGCGGTCGCAAAACACAGACACTAAACTTAATACAGTGAACAGACACGTCAATGCACGAACGGACAGATCATATCTTAGCGAAAATAAAGAAAGTAAACTATTCACTGGAGGGAAGACCTGAACTAAGGACTTCTGGTTCTGCAGCTGCTCACGCTAGCCACGGGACCACGGCGCTCCTGAGCTCAGACGGTCATTGATGTTGCCTATCTTGCACATGGACTACTCAGTTTGTATATTTTGCTTATTTTTTCATAGTTCCACACAACTTCTTCCTGTTTTCTCTATTGATCTGTGTTCAGTTTTTCAAGACCTCTCTACTGAGCCAAGTTATAAATAAATCTGAGGGGGGTGCAATGCGGAGGTCCCCTTGTAAGTATGGAGCTATTGCATCACCACGTTCTCAAACGAATGTCATTGGTATACAATCTGTACAGAAGGATACCTTTATTAAATGATACAAACTTCTACGCCACACCGAGGATATCTCGTTCTAAGTTACTCATGTAGGCCACTATCAAATTTAATTCGGCTTTTTTTTGGAGTAAATACCGAAAACCGTGTTTATTATCCCCGTTTTAGTGGTGCTATCATCGATAACATTACCAGTGCTGTTGTACAGATATGTATTGTTGTGCCTTGACTCTTGTGCGCTTTACATTCCACTGGAAACTCTCTGAACCTACTAGCAGATTTCGAGAAGTGTTTCGTCGTGGAAGCTATTAAAATCACCTCTTTGAGGTCCGTTCTAAAAGTCGATCTTCAGTAAAAAAAAAAAAGAAGACTGTCTTGAAAATTGTGTGTTATTTGAATCTGGCATGCTTTTTTCGTTGCTTCTGCAACATTGTCTGAGGTGTTTTGTGTACCATAGGGTACAGTACCATCTCTTATTAATTTAATTGGTTTATACCTCTCAATTGACTCCCAGAAAGCCTTGACACATCTTAAAGCGACCTCCCAGTCGACCTCGAATGAGGTGTGAAACCCAGTGCAGGCAGTGAAAGGGGCTGGGGCAGTAACGGACGATCTGGGGGACATGTGGGAGATGCTGGACGTCACGAGAACTCCCACGCACGCCCACCCCTCCCCCTTCCACACAGTGATGCTCACTGGGAACGGCCCCAAGCAGCCAGATTCACCTAGAGCTGTAGGTGAACTTTAACCAACGCAGGTTTCATTAAGGTAAAGGAATCACAATCCTTATCAATACTAATTATACATTATAAATCATTTTCAAACATGTTTAGGGATTTTCTTTACATTCATCATTATTACAAAACTGATGCATATTTCTCTTGATGGTTTTGATCAACATCGTCGGTTCCAACTGCACCAGCAGTTTATCACACACGGCCTCCAGATGCCTGCACACATTTCGATTTTCTGTTTTCTGCATCTATATTCATTCTGCTGGTAATCGGTCTGTGCTCCGTTAACTGCTTCTCTAAGTATTTTTCTCGGTCTTTAGTTCCTCTCACGTTCCAAATCCGTGTCCAATTCACATTCGTAACAGTACCCAACTCTTGCTCTTTCTTTGCTTTCTTTCTATTCATGTTAGTAGCAGGGTAACCTTCCATTTTTTGACTGTTTCCGTGTTTGAAGTCCATGTTCAACTCTGGAAACGGGTACTGTGATTATTCTATGGTCGTAGACTTTAAGTCTAAAGTGCAATAAACACAGAGTTATGAATAATACTTGCAGTTTCTCAAATGAACTACAAGCTGCATTCAGTTTTCTATTTATTTCTTTAGTATTAGCCACCATCTGGTTTCATTAATCCTAAGTGTAGAAAGCATTTCGGTCCTAATTTCTGCTATCATCCTGTTGGAAAACTAAGCATACACTAAGTGTTACTCATGGCTGTGTTCGCGTGCCACTAGCTTTCTTATGGTGAATGATGGTGCGTATGTGAGCTTCTGTACACGGAGTAACATCAGCTATCCTCACGGAACTGTCCATTTGGGTGGGTATGGCTCGTGGTTATGTGTGCCCTGCTTTTCCTTCAGCAAGCGCAGCGTCGCTACCGATCAGTGGGTACAGAGGGACATAGCCAGGAGCGTGCATCCATGCAAGCTGCTGCTGACCTACCTATAGACTACGCAGCTTGTACGTTATGCAAAATGTTGTTGTTGTCTTCGGTCCAGAGACCGGTTTCGATGCAGCTCTCCGTGCTACCTTATCCTGTGCAAGCTTCTTCATCGCCAAGTACCTACTGCAAAGTACATCCTTCTGAATCTGCTTAGTATATTCATCTCTTGGTCTTCCTCTACGATTTTTACTCCCAATGTTGGCCTCCAATACTAACTGGTGATCTCTTCATGCCTCACAATATGTCCTACCAAACGACCCCCTCTTCTAGTCAAGTTGTGCCACAAATTCCTCTTCTCCCCAATTCTGTACAGTACCACCTCATTAGTTACGTGATCCACCCATCTAATCTTCAGCATTCGACTGTAGCACCACATTTTGAAAGTTTCTATTCTCTTCTTATCTCAACTATTTACCGTCAATGACTCACTTCCATACATGGCTACATTTGATACAAATACTTTCAGAAAAGACTTCCTAACACTTAAATCTATATTCGATGTTAACAAATCTCTTCTTCAGAAACGCTTTCCATGCCTTTGACAGTTTACATTTCATAGCCTCTCTACTTCGACCATCATCGGTTATTTTGCTTCCCAGATAGAAACCTAATTCCTTCAGCATCGCCTGATTTAATTCTACTACATTCCATTATCCTCGTTTTACTTTTGTTGATGTTCATCTCATATCCTGCTTTCAAGACACTGTCCATTCCGTTCAAGTGATCATCCAGGTCCTTTCCTGTCTCTGACAGAATTACAATGTCGTCGGCAAAACTCAAAGTTTTCTTTTTCTTATGCGTAGATTTTAATTCCTACTCCAAATTTTTCTTTTGTTTCCTTTACTGCTTTCTCAATATACTGATTGAGTAACATCGGGGTTAAGCTACAACACAGCCTCACTACCTTCCCAACTACTGTTTCCCTTTCATGCTTCTCGACTTTTATAACTGCCATCTCCTTTCTGTAAAAATTGTAAATATCCAATCGCTCTCTGTATTTTACCCCTGATACCTTCAGAATTTGAAAGAGTGTATTCTAGTCAACATTGTCAACATAATTTTCACACGTGTCAGCACCTGCTTTCTTTGGGATTGGAAATATTATACTCTTCTTGAAGTCAGAGGCTATTTCGCCTGTCTCATACATCTTGCTCACCAGATGGTAGGTTTTTGTCAGGACTGGCTCTCCCAAGGCTATCAGCAGTTCTAACGGAATGTTGTCTACTCCCGGGGCTTTGTTTCGACTCAGGTCTTTCAGTGCTCTGTCAAACTTTTCACTCAGTATCATATTTCCCGTTTCATCTTCATCTACTTCCTCTTCGGCCTCAACTACATCGCCCTTGTATAGACTCCCTGCTAAACACTCCTTCCACCTTTCTGCCTTCCCTTCTTTGCTTAGAGGTGGTTTTCCATCTGCGCTCTTGATATTCATGCAAGTTGTTCTCTTTTCTATAAACGACTCTTTAATTTTCGTGTAGGCAGTATCTATTTTAACTCTAGTGAGATAAGCCCCTACAGCCTTACATTTGTCTTCTAGCCTTCCCTTCTGAGCCATTTTGCACTTAGTGTCGATCTCGTTTTTGGGACGTTTGTATTCCTATTTGTCTGCTTAATTTAATGCATTTTTATATTTTCTCCTTTCATCAATTAAAATCAATATTTCTTCTGTTACCCAAGGATTTCTACTAGCCCTCGCCTTTTTACCTACTTGATCCTCTGCTGCCTTCACCACTTCATCCCTCAGAGCTACCCATTCTTCTTCTACAGTATTTCTTTCCCCCATTCGTGACAATTGTTCCCTTATGCTCTCCCTGAAGCTCCCTACGCACCCTGGTTCTTTGAGTTTATCCAGGTCACATCTCCTTAAATTCCCACCTTTTATCAGTTTCTTCAGTTTTAATCTGCAGTTCATAACCAATAGATTGTGGCCAGAGTCCACATTTGCCCTTGGAAATGCCTTACAGTATAAAAACCTATTTCCTAAATCTCTGTCTTACCATTATATAATCTATCTGAAACATTCCAGTATCTCAAATCTTCCAGTGACCAATGCCTCTTCCACACCCTTCTTTCTTGATTTTTAAACCAAGGGTTAGCTATGATTAAGTTACGCTCTGTGCAGAATTCTACCAGCCGGCTTCCTCTTACTTTTCTTACCCCAGCCCTTATTCACCTACTACTTTTCATTCTCTTCCTTTTCTTACTATCGAATTTCAGCCCACAACGACTATAATATTTTCGTCTTACTTCACTATCTGAATTATTTGTTTTATTTGATCATACATTTCTCCAATCTGTTCGTCATCCGCGGAGCTAGTTGGCATATATACCGGTACTACTGTGGTAGGCCGTCGTGTCTGTCTTGGCTAAAATAATGCTTTCACTATTCTGTTGGTAATAGCGGTCCTATGTGTTTATTCATTATTGAACCTACTTCTGCATTACCCCTACTTCTTTTTGTATTTAAAATTCTGTATTCACCTAACCGAAAGTCTTATTCCTCCTGCCATCGAACTTCACTAATTCCTGCTATATCTAACTTTAATCTATCCATTTACCTTTTTAAATTTTCTAACCTACGTGCCCGATCCGCAGAATTCCAGTTTTGTTTCTCCTGATAACGACGTCCTCCTGAGTAATCCCCGCCAAGAGATCCGAAAGGGGGAGTATTTTACCTCCGGAATATTTTTCGCGACAGGACGCCTGCATCATTTAAACATACAGTAAAGCAGGATGCCCTCTGTAAAAATTACTGCTGTAGGTTCCGCTTGCTTTCAGCCGTTCGCAGTACCAGCACAGCTAGACAGTTTTGGTTAATGTTACAATGCCAGATCAGTCAGTCTTCCAGACTGTTGCCCCTGCAACTACTGAAAAGACTGCTGCCCATCTTCAGTAACCACGGGTTTGTCTGATCTCCGTTGTGGTTGCACCTACGATACGGCTATCTGCATAGCTGAGAGACGCAAGCCTCCCCACCAACGGGAAGGTCAATGGATCATGGGGTGTGGGTAACATATAGAGTGAAAATTTAGACTGAATACAATGAACATTGTTTAAGCATTGTATTCATAGCTTACACTGGGAAACTCCCGAGTGTACCTCATCAGATTTAGTGGTAAGACGGCACAGTGTATAGCTCGCCAAAAGCTTAAAATAGGTCAAGCATTAAAACAGGAATGAGATGTACTGAATGTGAAAGAAGAAGCAAAATAGAACCAGTGAACGGCCCAGTCTCAAGATGTGCAACACTGAGATCATTTGTATAGCTGCGGGGTCGTGGGTATGTGGTCACCGTGTTGGACTATGACTGGCGAAATCAGTGTTGAAATCTCATTCGTGCCCCATTCCTCCTCCCCAAAGTTATGAACTGCTCGATCGACCATTGACGTGGCTGTTCGCTGTATCCAGATTTGTGTTCAAAAATGGTTCAAATGGCTCTGAGCACTATGGGAGTTAACATCTTTGGTCATCAGTCCCCTAGAACTTAGAACTACTTAAACCTAACTAACCTAAGGACATCACACACATCCATGCCCGAGGCAGGATTCGAACCTGCGACCGTAGCAGTCCCGCGGCTCCGGACTGAGCGCCTAGAACCTCGAGACCACCGCGGCCGGCTCCAGATTTGTGTTTATGTCGTGGTTTAACGTCCGCTTGCAGCAGTGAAAACAAGTAACCACCATGCGTCCGTATCTCCCGTTTGTTCTACGGAAGTACCACGTGTTATGACTCTTGCATTACGTTTGGGGAGTTTTGATTTTTGAATTCCTTCGTTGTAACATAGTTCATATCCGCTTATTTATTGTTTGCGTTTCTGTTAGAGGTCTGTGCAGCATCTCGCCTGCTTTCACTAATCAGCACATTAGCTTGTGACGGTGAAAAATTATTGCCACATGACTCATATTCTTTAACCAATGTATAGGATGACTACAGAAGGAGAACAGACACGTCAGTGACCGGACGGAAAGTTCTTTAATTTTAGAAAAAGAAACGGGTAGGTTAGAGATGTGCACACGCATCGCAGTCCAACACCCTTATCACACAACGACATCGGTGCCATTACTGAGACATGCTCGATATTGCATATGTTGAGGTTGCACCATTCACTGTTTCTGCGTCCTTTATCACATTTCAGTACACCTTCTACCTATTGCCCTGCTTGAACTGTGTTCAGTTTTTTACAGGCTTTCCATTGCACTATTTTGCCAGTAAATGTGAAGAGGTTTCGATGGGGAGTTTCCCTTGCTAGAATCACATCACGTAGTAAATATCAACCACTGAAAGCATCAAAAGTCTATGAGGACATAGCTTTTTCAAAGTGTAAATATTTTTCCTAATTCGCATAATATTCCGCAAATCAATAACTACCTTATACTGTGCATTTTCTAAGATAACCTTCGCTCTTCCTCGGGGTTTAAGCTGTCTCCTCAGGAAATTTCTTCTAAATAAATTCACAGAGTTATTCTCTAGGATACTTAATATTTAATTTCGCATTCATACATAGTGTTGTGATCAAAATTTATTTACAATATCTGTTTTCAACACTGTGCGATTTTGATTATACTGTGCCTCAAGATATGCTCACGTTACCTGTGAAAACCTCATGAAATCCTCGTCTAGTATTTTTGGAGACTAGCTTGTTCAAATAGAGAAAAAGAAACATTACGATGATTTTAGGTAAAACTTTAAACCACGACATATTTTCTTCCATAATCCGATTTTGATATAACGAAGCCTGTACAGTGCCCAGATCTAAACTCAAGCTACTTGCGAAAACCCTATGACAGTTCGTCTAGTAGTTTTTACGAAGCGGGTTCATACAAACGAACAGATAGACATTACTGTTTTATAGATTTATTATTACGTTAGTATAGATTATTTTGGTCTTACTGCAACCAACAGTCCGGTTGCTCCCACATTTCCTTTGTTCAATTCCCACAACCTGAGTCAGAAGCAAACAAAACAATGCCACCATCAAATCTAAAGACGTTCAGATATGATCCGCTTATGGATATTGCTTCCCCCTCCAAACGTGCAGTAAAGTGTCTCTTTCTCGATGTAGATACGATTCCTCGGTTATTCAGTTGCGCCAGGAAAAATTTTATTGTGGCCGAGTAAAACTTTTCCTCCTACTCTATAAAAACGATACAAAGTGGTAACTGATATTTCTTGATTCTGTCTTTAACATTGTTGATAACCTGTATTTGGTTTATTGAGCTGCACCCACTTCTAAAGATGGGCTTCTCCCTCTCTAGAGATTTCTAAGGTGTTTCCCTGACGATTTAGTAAATAGTCTTGTATAACTATTGTATACCACTGACAAAAACTAAGGGAATTGTAGTTAAACACAGATTCGTGTTTCCGTTCCAGTGGACCACAGAATTTTTGAGAACTGTCCGTTGTCGTCCTGATGTGAGAACATTCTGAGATTAGCTCCGTAAGTTTTTGTTTCTAGTCAGCTTTTAGCATTTCTAGAATTATCTTTACATCCACAGACGCTTTTTGAAGCACTGAATAACCTTGTCTCTATCATCCGGTAAAAGCAGTATCCTAAAACACATTAACGTCTCTGAAAATTACGTATATAGACAGATATTTTGCCTAAAAAACTTATATCATATACTAGAACTGTGACAAAACTTGATGATCAGTAAAACATAAATCTACACGATCTGCTCGTCTGAGGACCCGCCCCTACTTCTTGAAATCATATCCACTCGACAATGCAAGCAGACTGCTGTCAGTGCGATAACATCTAACTTGGAGGAGAGAATTGTGTGTCCCCGTTAGAGACGTAGCCTCATTAGGTCGATTTTTAACTGTAATCTCCATCTGGAAGATTTCTGATTGTTGCTGCGCTCTTCGCAGAGATATTGTGAACTAGCTATGAAGGTGAACTACTCACATAAAAAAAAAAATATTACTATCACCTCGGTTCTGAGGGTCCCGGAACCTCTGCAGAAAATTTGAATAGAGATCAACATAAACATCATCTCCACCCTTTTTATTGCTCAAGTGAACCCCACATTGCATGTCGTACCACCATACACCGAGATCTTCAGATTTGGTGGTCCAGATTGCTGTACACGTCGGTACGTCTAATAGCGAGTAGCACGTCTTCTCGCTTGATGGATGCCTGTTTTCGTCGTGGTATATTATCCACAACTTCATCAAGATGGTCCCACTCATCAAGGGCGATTCGGCGTTAGATCCCTCAGAGTAGTTGGTGGGTCATGTCGTCCATAAAGAGCCCTTTTAAATCTATCCCAGGAATGTTTGATAGGGTTCATATCTGGGGAACATGCTGGCCACTCTAGTCGAGCAACGTCGTTACCTTGAAGGAAGTCATTCACCAGATGTGCACGATGGGGCGAGGCACCTTCCATGACCACCAGCGGCGTACGTCGGCCCCACATAATGCCACCCCAAAACAGCAGGTAACCTCCACCTTACTGCTCTCGCTGGGCAGTGTGTCTAAGGCGTTCAGCCCGACAGGGTTGCCTCCAAATACGTCTTCGACGACTGTCTGGTTGAAGGCATATGCGGCACTCTTCGGTGAACGTAATGCCAATCCTCAGCGGCCCATTCGGCATGCTTCTGGGTCCATCTGTACCGCGCTGCATGGTTTCGCAGTTGTAAAGATGGAACTCACTATGGACGTCGGGAGTGAAGTTGCGCATCCGGGAGTCTATTGCGCACAGTTTGAGTCGTAACACGGCGTCCTGAGGCTGCACAAAAAGCATTATTCAACAAGGTAGCGCCTCTGTCAGGGTTCCTCCGAGCCATAATCTGTAGGTAGCGATCATCCACTGCAGCAGTAGCCCTTGGGAGGCCTGGGCGTGGGATGACAAAAGAGAGCCCTTCCTAGCACAAAGTAAGAATGCGGACACGATCGACCTGCGGTACTGACCGTGTAGGCTTGGTTGAACTACAGACAACACGAGACGTATACTTCCTTCCTCGTGGAATGACTGGAACTGATCGGCTGTCGGACCTTCTGCAAGGTTCGCAGGAGAGCGTCTGTAAAGTTTGGAAGGTAGGAGACGAGATACTGGCAGCTGTAAGGAAGAGGCGTGAGTCGTGATTGGGTAGCTCAGATGGTAGAGCACTTGCCCATGAAAGGCAAAGGTCCCGAGTTCGAGTCTCGGTCCGGCACACAGTTTTAATCTGCCAGGAAGTTTCAAACCTGCTGTGGTTGATATGTTTCTGTTTAGCATTGGCCACCAGACAATACTGGTGGCGACTAGTTCATCGTCATCATAACAAATGCATCGACAACAGATCGTCTCGGAACATACTACAGAGCTGCACCGCATCAATGGCACAACAAATGTTCAAAGTGGCGTCCACGGGATGCAGTGCACGCGTTCACACGTAACATCATTGATTCCTGCACTCTTCGCACATTCCGGCCTCTCCGAATAGCGTAACTGGTGACGTGAACACGCTGTTGAAAGGTCTGCACATCAGGAATTGGTTCAGTATACACAACACTTTTCAGATGGTCCCACACTTTAAAAATTCAGGGCCTATAAGTCTGGTGATCTAACAGGCTATACAACAGGGCCTCCGTGTCCTATCCAACGTCCTGAGAAGAAGTTGTTGAGGTGTCAACGACGTGAAATGCGGACGTTTAGTGGTGCTCCATCATGCAGAGAACACATAACCATTCGTACATTCTCAAGCAGCCCAAGCAGAGGTTTCTGCAGGAAGTCCATTCCTCCGTCAAGGCATTGTGGAATAATAACTGGTCCAAGTTTTGCGGACAGCAAGAATCGCTGCCCAATATTCATGCTGAACCGATGCTGATGAGATGCCTCAACCATTCACCGAGGACTGTCTGTAGCCCACAGACTACCATTATGGAGATTGATGGTGTTAGTTCTGGCAAAGGTTGTTTCGTCGGTAAGGAGGACCGGTCACAGAAATTCCATAACTTTGGTGGTCTGGTGGAATAACCATCGAAAAAATCCTTCCTGTGCAGGGTAACACGCTGTTCATAATCCTTGTACTCGTTGCAGGCGATAGGGACCGTAGTGTTTGTCATGCAGGATACGTATACTCGTACACTAGGCGACACCATGTTGGCGGGTCACTTACCTGGAGCTTGTATTAGGGTTAGTCTCAATGACCTGTAGAACCCAGTCCTGGAAATCTGATGTAAGTACAGTCCGTCGCCTCCGTGCACGTTTATTTGCCTGAAAGGACCCAAGATCACAAAAGCGCGCCTAAGGGTTTTGAAATGTTGTGTGATGTAGTTGGTGAAGATACATGTCTCGGTATATTAGTACTGCCTCCCATCCATTTCCATCTGCTTAGCCGTACACTGACACCATCTCGGCTTGTTCCCAATATGAACAGCGAACCATTCTGCTCACAGTACGCTGCGTCAATCACGCTGCCTGCAACACAAAACGGATACACACCACGTGGACAGAGAAAATTTCATTTTTCAGCGAATTGTACTGTAGCAAAGATCCACTTCTGGACACATTCCTAAAGCACTCTTTTTACCTGGAATTCGTCCCCGGTGTTCGTCGGTTCTATTAATGTTCACCATATACACACAATGAAGAGCCAAAGAAATTGGTACACCTGCCTAACGTCGAGTAGGGCCTCCGAGAGCACGCTGAAGTGCCGAAACACTCGGTGAGAAAGACTCGACTAATGTCCGAAGTAGTGCTGTAGGGAATGGACACCATAAATCCTGCAGGGCTGTCCATAAATCCGTAGGAGTGCGAGGCAGTGATAACCTGAACATCACGTTGCAGGCATTCCATATATGCTCCATAATGTTCATGTCAGCGAAGTTTGGTGGCCAGCGGAAGTGTTTATACTCAGGAGAGTGTTCCCTGAGTCACTCTGTCTGTAGCACTCTGTCATGTGGGGTATCGCACTGCTGGAATTGCCCAAGTCTGTTGGAATATACAATAGACATGAATGGATGCAGATGATCAGACAGGATGCTTACGCACGCGTCACCTATCTGTGTCTTATTTATAGGTGTCAGGGCTCCCATACCAGTATACCAGTCCAACTGCACACGCCCTGCACCATAAGAGTCTCCATCAGCTTGAACAGTCCCCTACTGACATCCTGGGTCCATGGATTCATGAGGTTGTTTTCATACCAGCACACGTGCATCCCCTCGATACAGTTTGAAACGAGATTCGTCAGACCGGGCAACATGTATCCAGTCATCAGCAGTTCGACGTCGGCGTTAATGGGCCCAGGTGAGGAACTAAACTTTGTGTCGTCAGTCATCAGGAGTACATGACGGGGCCTTCGGCTTCGAAAGCTTATATCGATCATGTTTCGCTGAATGGTTCGCACGCTGACACTTGTTCACGGCCCAGTATTGAAATCTGCAGCAATTTGCGCAAGGGCTGCACTTTCATCACACTGAACGATTCTCTTCAGTCGCCGTTGGAACCGTCCTTGCAGGATCTTTTTCCGGCCGCAGTGACAGCGATTTGACGTTTTACCACATTCCTGAAAGTCACTATTCACACATGAAATGGTCGTATGGGTAAATCCCCATTCCATCGCTAACTCGGAGATGGTGAGTCCCACCGCTCGTGCACCGACTAAATCACCACGTTGAAACTCACTTAAATCATGATAACCTGCCGTTGTAGAAGCAGTAACCGATCTAACACTCCGCCAGACTCTTGTTGTCCACTATGGGCGTTGCCGACCGCAGCGCCATATTCTGCCTGTTTGCATATCTCTGTATTTGAATACGCATACCAATACCAGTTTCTTTGGGGCTCCTGTGTATACCTTAATGTTTTATTTTATACGTACAAAAATTAAGGTAAGCGTGAACATAAACTCAATTATATTTTGTTACGTTATGTAATGAAACAGTTTCAGTTTATGTAAGTGAATTTTTAGTAAAGAAGGGTATGACCGCCTAACTGATGTCAGTGAACTGTAGCATGACAAGGCGGATGAGACAAATTTTCAAGAAAAAGTATTTAAAAATCTGTGCCAGTTAATGTATGTACAATGTAGATCACACTCCTTTTAGAATTACAGTAAGGTCATCAGGATTGTCACGCTATTGTGCTGCAATATTTACGGCACTTCAAATGGTTAGGAAATTTCCTAGCGAGTAAAGACACGTTCTTAATCTTGTGAACGGAACCTGCGAATATTTTATCACCAGACACTGATTCTGTACGGCAGCCTTTATTATCGGAAGCGAGCGTCAGTATTGCTTGAAAGCGTCTCGTTTCACCTCCATTTCATTTATTCATATATCTGCGCTACCCCTTCATATCCAAAGAAGCCGTTCATATAACCATGCGCAGTGCACGGAAGATAGTCTGTGAAGTGAATTCCATTAATTCAAGTTTCAGTATCTTTGCACCCTCTTAGTTCCACTTATTCCCCTTGCAAAACTTTGTTTATTTCTAAGACAAATGAATCTTTCTCCGGTTGCGGTTGTTAACGTTAACTGATATCCTCACATGAAGTTAGATGTGTTTTTCACCAGGGCTCGCTGGAGGTACGGTTGTAGTCAGTTACATTCAATCTTATATTTTTGTTCAATAACTAATTTACAAAACACAGCAGATGACTTTCGAGCTATTTACAAATTAGCCGACTACGCATATTACATGGTTGTTGCCAAGCGCTTTGGTTCGCTACTTTGATAATATACCAGTATTTACGTATCTATTTACATCAGATTAATGTAAAATGCGTTTCTCGTCAATGAAAGGAAAGTGAGAATCATATCCAGGGCAGACCAACAGTTATTCCTTCATAATTTTCATTGCGAAAGGGTCTGCTGCTGTGATGTATTTTTTTAATGACTTTTCATGCCTTCAGCTACCATTCTCTTTATTTCACGCACGATTGTACAATTTCAAATATCTAAAACGGAAGCACTATACGTGGTATATATTAGTGACGCATGTGATTTTAACCTACGAAAAACTCATGTCTGTAGATCTACTACTCGTATTATAACTTACTTTGTGAACGATTCTTTGGTGTATTATGCCATCTATGTCCTTGCTCTTATGGTTCAAATGGCTCTGAGAATTATAGGAATTAACGGCTGAGATCATCAATCCCCTAGAACTTAGAACTACGTAAACGTAACTAACCTAAGGACATCACACACATCCATGCGCGAGGCAGCATTCGAACCTGCGACCGTAGCGGTCGCGCGGTTCCAGTCTGAAGCGCCTAGAACAGCTCGACCACCAGCGACCGGCCCTTGCTCCTATGACTGGACATAATGGTCCTAAAATAAATTAGAAAAGTTTAATCAGTAGAACAAATACAATGTACTTGTTACTAAACCTTAAAGATTAGGAAATGTTGTTCGCTATTATAGGAGCGAGTAACAACCTGACACACCCATTCACTCATCAGACACTGTACAACGTTAGCATGCAGCGAAGGCCGCTTTTGGAAGCAGAAATCTGGCAGCCAGACTAGCGCTTCCATATCTGATGGAGTATATACTTGGCCACCCAGCAGTGCAATTCCGTGATGTTTTAACAGATGTCGTCTCATGCTGTCTCTTCTTGCCAACTTCTTACTTACGTTCCTTTTGTTACCGATTCTGCGGAGAACCTCCTCATTCATTCCTTCATCAGTCCACAAAATATTCAACATTACTCTGTAGCACCCCGTCCAAGTGCTTCGAATCTCTTCTGTTTCGGGTTGCCCACAGCCCACGTTTCACTACCATACAATGCTGTGCTCCAAATGTACATCCTCACAAATATCTTCCTCAGATTAAGGCCTACTTGTATGTCTGACATTAGCAGACTTTTCCTGGCCAAGAATGCCCCTTTTGCCAGTGCCAATCTGCTTTAAATGTCCTCCTCGCTCCGTCCATTATGGGTTACCAGAATTTTGGTGCTAAGTTACCAAAACTCCTCAGCTTCATCTACTTCATGACCATCAAACCTTACGTTAAGTTTCTCGCTGTTCTCATTTCTGCTATTCTCATTATTTTCGTCTTTTTTCCATTTACTCTCAACCAATATTCTGCACTCATTACACTGTTCATTCCAGTCCACATATCCTGTAATTCTTCTTCATATTCACTGAAAATATTAATGTCATCAGCGAACCATATTTCTGATATCCTTCTACCTTGAATTTTAATTCTGCTCTTGAACCTTTCTTTCATTTTTCTTATTGCTCCTTCGATGCAAAATACTACATCCCTGTTTAATACCTTCCCTAATCCGGGCACTTTATTCATGATTTTCCAGTCTTATTGTTCCCTCTTGGTTCTTGTACGTGCTCTACATCCCCCGCCTCTCCCTATAGCTTACCCCTAGTTTCTTTTAATTTCGAAATTCTCCATTATTCTCTGTCGAACGCGTTTTTCAAGTTGATAAATTATGTGAACGTGTTTTGATTTTGCCTCAATCATGTTTCCACTATCAACCTCAACGCCAAAGGCGCCCTTTGAAACCCTTACATTTCTTAATGCAGAAGACGACTATTTCTTTTTCACTATAACTACGAATTAACAGATTTCGGATTTTTTCCCGATACTTGTACTGTAAACCATGTATTTTCAAATTTTACAGTCCTAGGTCAACGGAAGGAGGCCTATATATTTTTACCAACGATTATGAAGATATCTACATATGTGGCGTAAATTTACGTATCTTCTTATTACAATGACGTAGAAGGTTAAATATTTTTCACCGTCAAGGTACCGCATACCTTAGTATGAAATATAAATACCGGCCTCCGTCCGTTTCAGAGAAGAAAGGGGTCTTAACAGGTGGACGGACAGAAAGACAGAGGACCGGTCAAGTAAGTGGTACTATAACGATTCCCTTGTTACCTACTTAGATACTAAACCATGAAATATATGTAAATAAATAATAGTGGTATTTGAATGCTTGAGTATCGCGTTGTAACTTTGATTGTGTATGTGATGGTAAACAAATTAAAGTCATTTTGCTTCGGTAGACGAAAATGAGTTTAAACTGTCTGACACACACGTAAATAACGATGAACCATTGACTTCATGGAAATAGTATAGCTTTGTCAAATACTAATAATACACTGTTTTAAATATCAACCCACAAATAATTTGGATATCTGTTATGCGTTAAGATTCTGCTTGGTGACGACTGCTTGACAACGAAGTAGAAGAAGATCGCTGACAATACAACTACCTATCTACACAACCACTTATCTACCTAACATCTGTTGACGAGACCATCTTTCATAGACTTCTAAATGGAACTTGAGTTTTATCTTTTGCTCATCAACAACAACGACGAATCGTGAAAAATCTAAAACCTCACGGCCCTTTCCTACTATGTATTTACTCCATTTACAAATTAAATTTTAATCGACCCATAGAGTTCCGTGCAAAGCGCGGACTTCTCAGGCTCCTCCTGTTCAGGATACATTAATGTAATGTAACGGCAAAATGAACAACATCAAATGTGCTCGTACATGCAGGAGAACTGTATTGTCAGTAGTCTGTTAGTATTAAAATCTGCTTTAATACTGTTCTGCCGTGTAACATAGATGTGTAACGGGAAATACTGAATTCAGTCTTCAAACGAATACAATTCACATCCAGACAACGTACGGTGTAGAACTCAACATTCTGTTCTCTATTTTAATGAAAACTCTTCATTAATTTTTAACTCCAGTCATACGGTTTATTACGAATTTAATTCGGTTAATTAGCGTTACTGTGATCCACTCTATCTAGTTTCAGTTTATTAATTTTGAAAAGACATGACCTTTTCAATCAAAACAATTAGCACGAATCAAATTTTATATGCACACTAACTAAATGCCAGACTAGACGGACAGCTCTACATGTTCGATATGTAAAGTAGAAGTACCCGTAACGACAGCAGAGTGGTCATCTCTATGTAACTTGGTTTGAGCGCTGCAGCGATATAATCGCCACCTTTTCTTTCTTAATGAAGTATGTATCCTGCAAACTGAGAACCAACTTTTGTACCCAAGAACGGAAGTACATAGCACTTGAAATGAGAACAATTGTAAAGCATGGCAGTTTTGACGTTAACGAAGCATATGAACGTAAAGACATGTAACCTGAAACGAAAATAAATGTATATTGAAACCGATTATTTCTAAGGTTTAGCTTTTATAATGTCTTTCTGTCATCACCTCCCCTTTTCGTGCACAGCCTTACCAATGTATTTAATAACTTGCTATCGTATTCACAAATCACTGAGAACCCAGTATACTTCTTCCTGTTGTGGTTCTTGAATAGAGGATTGTCTGTTACTAGCTAAAATTTAGGTTTTCTTCTCTCTCATTCTTACTGCAGAGCCCATATTCTCATGTAACTCTTTATTCTACTACTTTTCCTACAGCCACATCCCAATCCTGCATGACCATTAGCTTTTCGTCTTCCTTTACTTACTGAATCACCCGTTCAGAATACTCATATACAGTACTTTCTCCATATCTTTGTTGTTGTTGTTTTTTTTCTTTGGAAATTTTTTGTAAGTTCCTATGCGACCAAACTGCTGAGGTCATCGGTCCCTAGGCTTAAACACTACTTAATCTAACTTAAACTAACTTACGCTAAGGACAACAAACACACCCACGCCCGAGGGAGGATTCGAACATCCGACGGGGGGAGTCGCGCGAACAGTGGCAAGGCGCCTGAGACCACGCGGCTACCCCACGCGGCCTATACCTTTGTCTTCTGATTCAGACGTCGGCATGAATAACTGTTAATATTGTTGCTAGCGTTGGTTTACTGTCGATTCTGATAAGAACAATCCTAACCACTGTGCTCTTCACAGTAACACGCCCGTTGCCCAATCTTCTTATTCATAACAAACTCTACTCCCGTTATAACATTTTCTGCTGCTGTAGATATTACCGTATACTTACCTGACCAGAAATCCTCGTTTCCTTTTCATTTAACTCCACTGACCCCCACTGTATCTAGACTGAAACATAACATTTCCCTTTTCAGATTTTCTAGCTTCCATACCTTGTGAAACCTTCTGACATTCCACAGCCCGACTCGTAGTACGTTATCCTTTCGTTGGTTATTACATCTTTTTCTCATGCATACCTCCAGATTGGTGTCCCCTCCCGGAGATTCGAATGGCGGCCTACTCCGCAGTCATTTGCCAATGAGAGGTCATCATGACACGTTTTGAATTACAGGCAACATGTCCCGTGGATACGTGTTATGTGTCTTTAATGCAGTGGTTCCCATTGCCTTCTGTACCATCATCACCTTAATCACTGCTGATGTTTCAAGCTTTTATCGGCAGTTTCCCACCCGAAGGGCCAGAGAGTGCTCTGATCCTCTGTCCGCTCCGTCCTCTTTGACAAGGCCGTTCACTGAACTAGGATGATTTCTTATGACATTCCACAGCCCGAAGTCTTCAGCTGTCGTTGCTGTTGATTTTTATTCCAAATTTAAGCACTGGAGAGGTTCGGTCTTGAGACCAAGGACGTTTTACTTATTAGTCAAGATGCTACCATAGACCACGAGTCTGTTTTTCTACTCTTTTTTATTTTATCTTTCTTTTTTTAGTCTATTCGAGAATCACAAGACAAGGTGCTACACTTGGAAAAACGGAGATACGGGAAGATTCCACTTACATTACATCATGGCCAGGCAAAGATACAGAGATCAGACAGTGGATTGTAAGGTGTACCCAGGAGCAGATATAGTTTCATATAACCATTTAGTAATCATGAGGAGTAGGCTGAAGCATGAAAGATTAATAAGCAAAGACATTAAGAGTAACCCTTGATTCCTTAGTACTTCCTTATCAGGAAGTACTAAGGAATGAAGTACACTTCAAGTTCTCTGAGGCTATAGCTAGTGCAATACTGAATAAATCAGTAGGAATTTCAACTGAAGAGGAATGGACATATCTAAGATGGGCAATTACATAACTTAGAAAGAAAAGCATAGGTTCAAGGAAGATAGCTGCTAAAAAACCATGAGTAGCAGAAGAAATATTTCATTTGATATTGGAAAGAACGAAGTATAGAAATGTTCAGGGAAAGTCAGCAATACAGAAAAACAAGTCAATTAGGACTGAAGTAAATACGAAGTGCAGGGAAGCTAAGGAGAAATGGCTGTTTGCCAAATGTGAAGAAATCGATAAAGAAGTGAATGTCGGAAGGACTGACTAAGCTTACAGGAAAGTCAAAACGATGTTCGATGTATTAAAAGCAAAAGTTGTAAGATGGAGAATGCAATGGGACTTCATCTGGTAAACGCCGAAGAGAGAGCGGATAGGTGGACAGAGAACGTCGACGGACTCTTTGTGGGAGAGGACGTGTCTGACGACATGACAGAAGAAAGAACAGGAATCGTTATGGGAGAGATAAGGCACCCAATATTAGAGTAAGGATATGAAAGAAGAAGGGATCAATAACATTCCATCGGAACAATTCATGCATCCACGTTTGTGACAAGAGTAATATACACTAGAATAGAAAAGAAAATTTAGGTTCTGTTAGATGACGATCAGTTTGGCTGTACGATAAATAGGTAAAGGCGTTGGAGTGGCAGTTCTGATGCTGTGACTGATAATGTGAGCAAGACTGAAGAAAAATAGAGACACTTTCATAGGATTTGCCTACATGGAAGCAGTGCTCAGTGTAAAACGGTGCAAGATGTTCGAAATTCTGAGAAAAATAGGTGTAATACATTGGAAAAGACGGGTAACATGCAATATGGACAATATCCAACAGGAAACGATTTGGATGGAGGAGCAAAAACAAAGTGGCTTCATTGGAAAGGGTGTAAGACAGAGATGTAGCCTTCAGCCCTTGCTTATCGGTCTGTTTATCGAAGAAGCAATGACGGAAATAAAAGGAATATAAAAGAATAGGATTACAGTTCAAGGCGAATGGATGATAATGATAAAAGCTCCTGATGACATTGGTGTCCTTAGTAAAAGTGAATATGAGTTACAAGATTTGTTAAATGGAATGTACAGTCGAATTTGCGTAATATAGGGACTGAGAAGCAGTCGAAGGGACGCGCGGTTTGAGGCGTCATGGCATGGACTTACCCCCGTCCCGCTGGAGGTTCCTTCGGGTCCTCCATGTGTGTTGTTCTTTGCGTAAGTTAGCTTAAGTAGTGTGACCTAAGCATTTTGGTCCCCTAGGAATTCACGCACATTTGAAAATTTTTGAAATCGAAGAAAGATGAAGCTGTTGACAAGTAGCAGAAGTGAGAAGTATAAGAAATTTATTATCAAAATTGGAGAACATGAAGCAGATGAAGTTCAAGAATTGTGCTACCTAGGCAGCCAAATAACCGTTGATGGTCGGAGAGAGTGCGACATAAAAAGCAGACTAGTCCTGGCAATGATGGCATTCCTGGCCACGAATACAGGATCAATTTGAGAAAGAAGTTTCTGAGATTGCCGGTTGGAGCACAGCACTGCATGGTAGTCAAACATGGTTTGTGGGAAAAACGAAACATAAGAGAATCGAAGGATCTGAGATATTGTGCTAAAGGAAGTTGTTGAAAGTTACGTAGTCTGATAAGTTTGGAGGAAAGAGGAGATTCTCCTCAAAATCGTCGAGGAAAGGAATAAATGGAAGACACTGAGAAGCAGAAAGGACAGGCCGATAGGACATCTGTATTACCTCATGGAATGACTTCCATGTTACTATAGGGGTAGAGGAAGACAGGTTTTGGGAAAGACGACAACATTGACACAAGAGAGGAAATAATAGTGGGCCACACCAAACCACTCAGAAAATAGACCAAAAATGCTTTTTTTCTCAATAGGGGCACTTATTTGTATATAAAGAGAACGTCTCTCCAGCCAGCTATTCACGTCAGCTCTGTATGAGGTTTTAGACAGAAAGTTTCTTGTGCAAGAGGAGGGGGTGACGTGTTGAAAGACTACGTAATTCCATGACGTCCTTTTGCATTTATTGGGACTCCGTCTATTCTCTGTCAAGAATGGAAAGTATCGATTAGGATAACGACCGATGACCCATTGCAATAAGCCAAAACATTTACGGCAAAACGTTCGGACGTAGAAAAAAAGTATTTCTGAATACAACAATCACTTAATCAAAAGGTCTAACTGTGAACGTTAACTCACGAAGCAAAACTATGAATTATTTTCTAGAGGTGTATTTTCGAGAATATCATTGTACCTGTATTTGCTTTATTTAAATTAGACACACGACGCTATAAATAATATTCTGTGGTAAAGTTCCTGACAGATTAAGACTGTGATTCTGAACAGGAAATAAAAATGGAAACCTGTGCTATCCCAGCACCTTTCAAACATCACAAAAAATTCCTCCCCCTATCTTTCCGACTAGCACTTCTAGAATAACGGAGATGCAGGAGAAATTGCTTAACAACAGCCTAGATGCACCGGACTGTGTGCTGTTTCCAACTCCTAACAGATTAAATATGTTTGTTCGACGTGCTTTCAAAGCGAGAACGTAGTATTATTGAAGCACAATGCACGACCTGCTTTCATAGTTAATGGCGGAACTAAAACTGCCAGGGTCTATCTTGGATCGTGCCTGGAAAAGACAGGTTTCTGGGTTGGAATCTCGGTTCGAGACACATTTCTACCTGGATGTTACAAGATTGAGTACAATCCCCTGCGGAGTGAAAGTTTCATCTTGAAACACCGTGTCTGTCAAGGTTCTTGCGTTTCAGTCAGCCTTGCAGTTTACTTCATAAGAACTTGCACCATTTGATGTTTCTGCTTTGTATAAATGTAGTATTTTTTTTTTTTTTTTTTTTTTTTTTTTTTTTTTTTTTTGCACGATCGACTCTAACAGTGATGTGTATGTATTAATCTGTGTAGAGTTTTTCACCCTATAGCAAATTTTCACCTGTGATGACTCTGATTACTATACATTCAACGTCCGATATCCATGTATTGGTGATTGAAATTAATACACTTTTCCTAGAACGTTTGAATACATAATTACTTCGCAGATCGTTTCCAAGCTCTTCGCAGAAGGTAAACACATGGGCACTAAATATTCCCGTGCAATCTTCGGCGTGTATTATTTTATGACAACGGTCGTATCTCCATGTGTAGGGTTGAGACAATAAATTATAAGAGATAACTGTTGATTGAAATTTTGTGAAAAGATGTGGCCACAACGAGAAAAACCTTTTTTTTAATGGTTGCCATTCCATCTCGCGTATGATGTATGTGACACTCTCTCCACTACAAAAGATTCAGTGGTCGGGACATCCGCAGCTGCCTTAATACCTTTTATTGCAAGAATTTGGCAAACAGCTGTATCTTGAACCAGTTGTAAGGCACTAAAAATATGGTGGCCTATACACACATTAGATGCACATTACAGCTACAACACTCCATAGAATATGGCGGAGAATACAGAAGGCCCAACCTTTAGAGTTAAAACCATAATGTTCGTAGGGCAGATAGTCAATTAATAAAAAATTGGCCGGTGGTTGGTGTGATTCATCTGGGTGGCTCTGTCTTCTGCTGTCTTGTTGGCGCGATCTTATGACAAGGCATCGAATGTTTTCGTCGCCAAATTTTTCACTCACGGAGTATCCGCCCTTTGGTCATTATGGTTCTAACTATATTTTCGACTATATTGTTTACCATGTTTTAACTTTTATATACACCTTGCGATATGGCTATAAGCCGACCTTTACTGCCTTAGTAAAACTGTTTCGAGATGCAGGTGTTTGCTGAGTTCTTGCTATAAAATACACCATCTCCGCTATTTCATGGTAATACGAAACGAACTGCCTTTCCTTTCTTTGAACTTTTTCGATGACTTCAGTCAGTCCTATCTGGTAAGGATCAAATATTGCAAAGCAGTACTCCAGCACAGGAGGGACAAGCGCAAAGTAGACAGAAGATTATAACTTAGACGTAGGGTCAGGAACATTGACAGCACTGGAACCAGTCGGTGGATGCATTCCAGAGTGACTGATAAAGCAGCATCAGTTGGGTAGTACTTCACTTTCAGACACCGCTTTCCGTCACCCGTCGCTCATCTCCGGGCAACAGATGTACCACGATCTACCATCTCCGTCAAATCACATAGTAACCGACAGCTGTCGCTATAACCGCCGTCGGCAAATTATACTTGGGAAATGGCACTCGAAAGCAGCCTGTTCGCGTCTTCTAAATGAAAAGACATTTTCATCACTTTACGGCTGACAAGAGAGAGGGGTGTGTGGGAGGGTAGCGGAGGGAGGGAGAAGACTTGTCGTGAACTGCTGTCGTCCATCTTATTCTTACTCTGTGCAGTTATTACCTGCTTCGTTGTAAGAGTAAGGATAGACACACATTGAAATAGATTCCGATATCTTTTGGCAATAGCAACTACACCGATTTCCAAAATTAAAGCAAAAAAATGGTTCAAATGGCTCTGAGCACTATGGGACTCAACATCTTAGGTCATAAGTCCCCTAGAACTTAGAACTACTTAAACCTAACTAACCTAAGGACATCACACACACCCATGCCCGTGGCAGGATTCGAACCTGCGACCGTAGCAGCTCCGCGGTTCCGGACTGCAGCGCCAGAAAAAATTAAAGCAATAAGCCTCTGTTTCCCCGCCTGTGTCTAATTCACGATATAATCGTACAAACTATTAACAGGTGTCGGTACTATCGTATTCTGCACAGAATGTGGCATTTCATTCAACGGAAAACCACGCTAACGATGGCGTCAGGGCACCTATCAAAACAAGCAGTGTTTGCCGAGTGATCCCACATCCACAATCACGGTGTACACAGTCACAGACGGTGCAGCATGTCACAGGGAGGATGTCTGAGGTGGAGGGCCATAGATGAATGAAAGCAGGACAATCGCAAACTCATGCGCCCAATGGCTTAACGTGAATCGTTCTGTCGTTTCTAGGATATGGCGACAGATTATAGAGGCCGAAACAGTATCCCAAAAGCCAGGGCAGGGCAGACCACGTCCGACATCAGAAAGAGAGTGAAATGTAACCTTCCAGTACTGGTGGTGGTAAAACTCTACCTAAGTAGGAAGATTACCGCTCCTGCAAGCTACTGTCTGAAGTGAATGGTTTCTTAAATTCGTGTGGTCCACGGAATTACTGGCCCCTTCGAGTTATTGCAAGGTGTTAATAATTTCTAGCGGAAGGTTTTAACAAACCGGTAAAAATGATAACGCAACAGATAACGCAATATTTCTTGAACCACTACAGAAGGCACCTACACAGGGATTAATAGTATATAGCTTTTATTTGCTTTCATGACCCAGAATTCGACTGTGGTACTGACTTTCACCTATTATTCACGGTGGAGGGAGAAATTAATCAGTCGATAGTAGAGATTAATAGATATGTTTTCAGTATCTATGGAATTTCAACAACTAGTCGTGTTTCTTTTGGGTTATACATCATCAAAACTGGTCTCTCTAGTTAACATTGTTCAGTTTCGCCACGTGATTAAGGAATGGGACAGGGGAGCACAGATCTGGCCTTAATGTAATTTTATACAAACACACAGTTATACCTAAACCCATGCCTATTAAGTTCAATTGCTATAGCTGATTCAGAAAAAATTCAGCAAAGACACTACAAGCAAAACTAGGTCAGAGTGGAAGAGTATTTCACAGGTCTTTATCAAATCAATGGGCATTAAAATCTGATACTGATAGTGGCACGAGTTTAAATCTCGTATTTTTCTTACCGCACAACTTCGCCAACAAATCAGATAGTTATGGGGGAGCACAAGAAACTTCATAACTTCAATTCTATGGGAATTTGATTTCATAATTTATTCGAATTTCAGTAGAACGTAGCGTTTGTTCCTTGGTCAGGCCACGAAACATGGGCCTTAAGCTCACAGTCATATTTTTGTTCTCTGCTTAACGGAAATTCACTCATTCAATGTATTTTTGTCTGCTCTTTCATTTATAGTAATATTTTGGGTTATTTTTACTTATTTTCCATATATTTTCTTTGTCAACTTGCATTCGCGCCACGTGGTCGGTTGGAGCAACCGCCACATTGATAAATTGTAGTTTCGGTCTGAAAATGTATTGTACACGATGAATAACCATTCGATAGTGGGCGAATGTTAAATAAGGAAGGAATAATTTTGTGTGTCCGTATTTTCCTGGATTTCTGTTATTTACCGAATCTTGTCCACGTGTGTTGAATAGCCTTGGAGTGATGATGTTTCTTTTGCTGCCCCATAACTATTTGATTTGTTGGCGATGTTAAGCGATAAGTAAAATAGATGGTTTAACCTCGTGCCACTAGGAAAAGTATCAGAATTTAATGGTTGGTTCAAATGGCTCTGAGCGCTATGGGACTTAACATCTTAGGTCATCAGTCCCCTAGAACTTAGAACTAATTAAACCTAACTAACCTAAGGATATCATACACATCCATGCCCGAGGCAGGGTTCGAACCTGCGACTGTAGCAGTCGCGCGGTTCCGGACTGCAGCGCCTAGAACCGCGTGGCCACTCAGATTTTAATGCCCATTGATTTGATAAAGACTTGCGAGATACTCCTCCACCCTAACGTAGTTTTGCTTCTGATCTTTTCTGAACTTGTTATGAGTCATCTATAGTATTTGAATGTAGGTGCCTTCTTTAGTTGTTCGTTGCGTTCATATTTTTACCGGTTGCTTAAAACCTTCCGCCATAAATTATTAATACCCGGCAATAGTTCGCAGGGGCTAGTAATTTCGTGGACCACACGAATTGAAGAAACCATTTACAACAGACGGTAACTTGCAGGAGCGGTAGGACATGACAAAGCGACGGTAATCTTCCTACTTAGGTAGAGTTATATCACCACCAGTACTTTAACGTTACACTGCAGTGTAAAGAATCGTTATCTGGCTGTAAGGGCACGTACCGCCTTATTACTGTGCAGCAGTTAGCATGTGACCTCGCAATATCCACTGGACTTGTCGTATGGGGCAAAAAGGGTAGAGAAGGCTTCGACAAAGTAGCCTTTATTGTCGGAGACGTGCTGCATGTGTACCTCTGACGCGTCATTGGACAAGGGAACGTCGGGAGTGGACTCGTCAACATGCCACCTGGAGAGTCTGGCAGTGGGCCAATATTCGTCTCACAAATGAGTCCCTATTTGGACTGGAGAGTGATTCTTGGCGTAATCCCATCTGAACACGATTTCGAGACCCAAAAATTGTGGAGAGAGACTGATATCGAAGGTGATCGTGGGCAGGCATGGTGTTAACCACTAGAACACCTCTTAATAAAATTGTACGGGTGAGTCGTAAAGGTTTAACTGCTGTCAGGTGTTGTGACGGTGTCTTGAGATCTCATGTACGTTCGTCGCGAGATGCTGTGCGCCCAGACTTGGTACTGATGAACGCTAGTGCTCGACCTCATAGAGAACGAGTGGCAGATTTTTTTCTTCGAAGCGGAAGATACTGCACGCATATCGTAGCCTGCTAGCTCACCCGATTAGAATCCCATAGAGCATGTCTGGGATGCACTACGTATACGCGTTGAATCACAACATCCTTCAATCATCCTCAAAGACTTGCGAGCAGCTCCGCAGGAGGAATGGGCATTATTGCCTCAATACAGCACTGATTACGTTATTTATTCGCCGCATGCTCCATCGTTGTCAGTCCAGTACTGATGCCAGAGGTGGTCACAACCCATAGTGAACACATAACCATTTATCGAAATTTGTATGCAACCCTGTCAACCTGGAAAAAAAACGAATAAAACTTTCGTCTACTTTTATGTATGTTTACGTTCTGCATTCTTTATATTGTTTTCGTTTTGCTATCACCTGTATGTTGTTTTGAAGCAAGATCAACGTAATCTTGCAAAATTTCCGTTTCTTGCTTTAATTTTGGACACCAATCTATTTATTAATGGCAACGTTAACTGCATGTAGTAACATGGTTACCTGAAGATTTCTCTATTGTCTCAGATGTGACCAGCCTTAGATTTACGTACACAATTAGCTGACTGGATAGAAACTATGAAACTACGAATGGTTACTTAACTTAACTAGTGCTGTGAAAAATTGATATAATACAGTAAACTGTAAATATGATGTAAAAATTCGACAGCTTTATATTGCTGCATTTGTATTAATGATATTCATCACAGTTTCATTTTGTTTTCATGTTAAAATAATTAATTTCATGCTGTGGTATTGTTAGCTAGTATATTAATTTATTTCAGCAACTTTGAAGTATCTCTCTTCGATCTACAAAATCTTTTTTACTGCTATCGTATTTGTGTTATAACGTTAGCAAAATAGCATAACTTTAAACGCGTTGTAGAAATCACATGTGCTGCACTGTGACAGAATGTAGAAAGTTTTTCCTAGCAGTTATAAGGTAAGCATAGCTTCTGCATACGTGTAGAAATGTACGTAACGCCTATAAATGCTGTTGAATGCGCTGATTCTTCCAAGAGTTGCAGGGCGACACATGACTTTCTTGCCACATCGCTCTCTGCCGAAAGGACGTCGCAGGTACACGTCACAAAGAAATTTTGCGATATAAAATCATCTGTCGGCCTGAGCGTGATGATACTGAAACACGTGTTTGAATTAAAAGTTGCTGAATCAGTAAACAGACCATTTCTTCGTGTATTTTCTAATCAGTTGTAGACCTCATATCGTGGAATAAGGAAAAACAATCCACTTTAATAATGTATGTAAATCACACCCCATTTTAGTTGAAATTATTTCCTGAATTAAATGAACCGTTCAACTAGTTCACTCACCGAATAAGGAGCAGTAAAATGTTAATAATACCTCGTATATTGATTGCTTTCTCTTTGCAATGTTAGAAGTAATTCAGCCGATAACACTAGCAGATAGTTAAAAAAATTTCGATTTCAATTTAGTCAAGTTTGTTAGTTCAGATGCATTTACCTATCCAGTCACTGATGAAATCTACCTGGTTTGTCAACCTAGTCGTGACGTGTTGTCGCAACGTTAAAACGTGTTTCTTCTTGTCATCTTCACGTCAAGATTGGTCAACCAGCTGCAGACTGTGGCACACTTTTGAAAAATCGATGCCTGATCTCTAGGCTCTGAGGTCATATTTGGATCATTATATCGACTAGTAGGTTTGGCTGGAAATACCAGCATGGCTCATGCAGTTTTAACTAGGCTCACGATGTGCACTGTTGTCCCTAGAATAAATCGTGGCCACCTGGATCTTTGTCAAGAGGGAGATCTGAAACCGCGTCTGTGAAGGTTATGTCACAAGCAAGTTGTGGCCTCCCTTATTTACGCCATAGGGCTGAGAAGAGTAAGGCCCTGTACATGGGTCAGCTGTGCACTACACATCAAGACAGTTACCCATGTAGCTCACTGTAGGTCACTACAACCAGTTTCGATGTGGACATCCTCAGAGGTCTGTTTGTTGCCGTTAGATGCAATACGCTGTCGTTAAGAGTGGGCCCGAAACTACCTGTTCCAGATACTTTTCAGAGAAGGTACGTGACAGGAAACTCAGGTTTCCTCTGAAGCTCTTGGTTACATAACGAGATGTGCCTGGTCTTTGACACAAGGATCGACTTATAATTTTGCGTGCGCCTTAATTATTCTTGTCTAAAGTGTCTCCACCCAATAGAACAATTCATGATCCGAAAGATACTCCGTTGCATGCAGTCATGCACGAAACAGAGACAACTACATAATTGGTGAACAAAAAAAAAAAAACGTTGGCTATGAAGAGAACGATGAGTGACTGACTACCGTATATAAATATTGTAGAAATATCTTTAACAAACAATAAAGAAATTCTGGTCATATTTGTAGCTGTGGCTCTTCTTGACAAAAAAATTTAGTGTCCGGTCTCCCAGACACGAGAAAGGAACTGAAACTGAAGTCAGCAAAAGAAAAGCAGAAACGCTTAACTCTGTTTCCAAATGTGGCTTTCCAAACGAGAATCCAGTACTGCCCCATCTGAAAAGATGAGTGAAATATATATTAGTGTCGGTGGATTTGAGAAACAATTAAAGTAGTTACAGCTGGTTGAACCTCCTGAGCCTAATGAGATCCCTATCAGATTGTATACCCAATTTGGGACTTTGATAGCGCATTTGTCAACTATAATCTATCATAGATCTCTCGAAAAAAAACGTAGTCAGTAATTGGAAGAAAGCGTAATGGTCTACGTCGAACAGAACGACTCCTTCTATGCCACGCGGCGTTTCGAAAACATCGATCACAATAAAAAAATTACTCACACTTTCATCACATGACATACGGAAAGACGTGTATCAATACCATCACGCAGATGCAGTATTTCTCGATTTTCGGTAAGCATTTGACTCAGCGCTATACCTATCCTTATTATGAAAGGTGCCATCGTATTGTGTACCGACTGAAATTTGTGACTGAGCTGACGGAATTTTGGTAGGGAAAACGTAGCAATTTATGTGGATTGGAGAATGATCGACAAATGTAAGAGCAGCTTCGAGTGTGCCTCATGGAAGTGCGTTGGGTCGGTTCCTGTTCGTGCTGTACATTAATGACTTTGCGAGAAATATTAATAATAATCTCGGACTTTTATCAAATGCAGCAGTTATCTGTAACTACAGTGGAAGAGAAGCGTCAGGCAGTGACAGTGAAAGCGACTTCCGGCTTGTATGCAATTGTGTCCCGCCTACACGGTAGCGGACGTAAGTACAGATACTCAAATTCATTGAGGGTCCATTTTACATTACGCTATCAGGAAGCATCTACGCACTTTGTGAACAATCGAGCAGTGAGAAAAAAGTACTTGATTTTGACTGAGTGAGATAGGATGATGTCGCACAAATGCCACTATGAACAATCCCAATGCACTCCCCTCCCCCCCCCCCCCAAAAAAAAAGAAAATTAGAAAGAGAGCATGGCGTATTGTCAATGTATATGTGGTTTACTGATTTTCTCTTCTGCCTCGATGTGCTGCAAGCGACCACGTAACATTTCCTCTGCGTTGTCAACGCATGTAACTCACAGTGACAGCGTAAGGGGAAACTCGTGTCGCTGTTGCATTAAGTGCTCATACTCTGATGCCGACGAATAGCTGGGCGAAATAAGTTACCGAGCGAGGTGACGAGTTAGTTAGCATTCTGGATTAGCATTCTGGATTAGCATTCAGGAGGACGACCATTCAGACCTGCGTCCGAAAATGATGATTTACGTTTTCCGTGATTTCCCTAAATCGCTTAGCCAAGCGCCGGGATGGTTCCTTTGAAACGGCACGGCCGACTTCCTTATCCATCCTTCCCTAATCCGATGGGACCTATAACCTTGCTGTTAGGTCCCCTCCCCAGAATCAACACACCACCCTGCGAAATCAGTTACTGCGTTGTGAAATATTTTTTGTGAATAATGGTGTAGGTTGAAGCGATTTATTAAAATTTGCACTGTTGCTTAGAATCGAAGCCAGGTCTCTGCTAACTACGCAGACGCGATAGTAATAGGGCTACACTGGTACTGCCGCCACTACAGCTGCATGGAATTCACTAGTATGTCTTCCGTCTCGATACAAATGACAGTTCACACCTCAGCATATATCATTATCATAGATAAAAGTGAGACGCAATACGTCTCTTCATCATCAACTGTGTATGATTAACAGATCACTTACATTTGAGGGACAGGCAGGAGTAAAACCGTTTCACTGATTGCTAAGGTGCTATTCCAGTACTGCAGAGTCTTGGCAATGGCGAAGCGAGTTTATATGGGGAATAGGAATGGGCTGAAGGGTGAATTGAATTTTGAACTGGGAGGGAGACATACTAGAGAATCTGTGCATGTATTATACATACAGTGGGAGTGGGGCCATCGGCTAATGTACCTGTCACTTAAAGAGAAGACCTAGGTTCGAATCCAGGCACTGTTATAAATTTTAAGGCACTGCTTCAGCCTACATCATGAGATAAATGTGAGAGTCAGTATATCTCAGGAACATCAGCTGTTTATGTAAATGTTAAAGCACGAAAATAAAAGCAGGATAAAGAGATATGAATGAAAAAAAAGAAGGAAAGCTCATTTGAAGGCAGCAAGGGGCGATGACTGTATTATATGAAAAATGTGTTTAGCTTTTTCCGTTTGGAGAATATGCAACACCTTTAAATTCAAAGGACGCGGTTCTTACCGGTCAAGTGTGCGCCATTTTGATTTTAACTGATTGTGAAAATCTTTTAACGAGTGGAGTCATGATATAGGTTGCAACACTCAGTCGCTGAACGTTTACGTTCATTAAGTAGGTAGACGAGGGTAACGCTCAGTTTTGGAACCGACATCATTATTTTTGTTCAATACCATAGCAAATTACAATAGTTACTTCAGAGATTAATTGTACACCCTTAAGATTGTATTTTGTATTCTTTAAGTAAAACCTTCCACCCAGAAGACACCACATGACACTGACGAAAGGTCTTCAAAGAGTTCGAATTTTCACAATAGAACAAAATTTCGAAAACTGCTTTTAAACTTGCGATATTGTCTCAAATTGTAAGTAGGGATATTAAAAAAAAGATTTTTAATAAAATTCCTGCACTCTGAAAGAAAAAATCTGTTTTTCCAACAAAAAATTCGTTATAAAAGCTTGCACCAAAAGCCGGCGGAAGTGGCCGAGCGGTTCTAGGCGCTACAATCTGGAACCGCGCAATCGCTACTGTAGCAGATTCTAATCCTGCCGTGGGCATGGATGTGTGTGATGTCTTAGGTTAGTTAGGTTAAAGTAGTTCTATGTTCTAGGGGACTAATGACCTCAGAAG
The DNA here is from genome assembly GCF_023897955.1 of Schistocerca gregaria. NCBI lineage: Eukaryota > Metazoa > Arthropoda > Insecta > Orthoptera > Acrididae > Schistocerca > Schistocerca gregaria. The sequence continues at coordinate 114,181,453 of NC_064925.1, forward strand.
TTACGTCCCATAGTGCTCAGAGCCATTTGAACCATATTTTGCACCAAAAATCGAAATGAAAATACATCCCAAAACTCCCACGTCCTGCAGTAGAAAAAACGTCTACTCACAGGTAAGAGAAAGGTTCAAATGTGTGCGAAATCGTATGGGACTTAACTGGTCACCAGTCCCTAAGTTTACATACTGCTTAACCAAAATTATCCTGTGAACAAACACACACACCCATGCCCGGGGGAGGACTCGAGCCTCCGTCGGGATCAGTCGCACAGTCCATGACTGCAGCGACTTAGACCGCTCGGGAGAAAAAGGTATAGAGTTATACCTTCCAGAAACTTGAAAATCGTTGTTTCGAAAAAAACAAGCGTTTATAATTTGAACTTATGTGTTTCAGTATTGAAACTGAACAAACAATTAACATGAATGCCAGCATTTATTTCGCCGGTGTCTAAATACTCTCATTTTGAAGAAATTACGTCGTTTAATTGGCTTTCGCGTCCCATCAGAAGCTGTTTTTTGCACGATTGTGATTATTTTTCTAACCTTTTCTATCCGTATAAATAAGTTTGTTTGTCATTTTCAAGCACTCACATTTTAATTCGTATAAAAAACAAGCGAATTGGAAAGTTAAGCAGACGCGAGACAAGCACGTGGCGTCAGACTGCCAATCGTAAATGACTCACGTTACGAACAGAGATAATGTTGACAATAGCATTTTAGTTTCTATTAATGCCCTCTGTAATACTATCTGAAACTATCAGGACCCTCCTTCCGTAGGTAACTATAGCAGTATTACATCGGTTGCATTCGAGCACTCCGATGCGCCAGACTTCAATGCAATATATCGCGGTTTTAACATTTGTGACAAAGTGTATGAGAATGAGTCTTAAAGACAGAGTCACTAAGGAGCATTTAAACCAATAAAGAATTTAAAAACATTTCTACAGTGCTCTGTTCCCTTATGGAAATAATTTATCTGCTAGTTACTCTACTGGCCCTTAAAACCACCTGCAGATGATAAACGGGCTTTTATAGGATAGATATATTATACTAGAACTGACATTATCCTGATGAAATGAAGGGTTTCACAGGGATCGAATGAAGGGTAGAGCCATAGGTCGTAACACATCTCAAATGTAACGTCCCCTGTTGAAAGTGCCGTCAATGCGAACAAGAGGTGACCGAGACGTGTAACCAATGGCTCCCAATACCATCACTCCGGATGATACGCCAGTATGGCGATGACGAATACACGCTTTCAATGTGCGTTCACCGCGATATCGCCAAACACGGATGCGACCATCTTGATGCTAAAAACATAACCTTGATTCATCCGGAAAAAATGACGTTTTGCCATTCGTGTTCCCAGGTTCGTCGTTGAGTACACGACCGCAGGCCCTCCTGTCTGTGATGCAGCGTCAAAGGTAACCGCAGCCATGGTCTCCGAGCTGATAGTGCATGCTGCTGCAAACGTCGTCGAACTGTTCGAGCAGATGGTTGTTGTCTTGCAGTCGTCCCCATCTGTTGACTCAGGGATCGAGACGTGGTTGCACGATCCGTTACAGCCATGCGGAGAAGATGCCTGTCATCTCGGCTGCTAGTGAAACGAGGCCATTGGGTTCCAGCACGGCGTTTGGTATTACCTTCCTGAACCCACCGATTCCATTTTCTGCTAACAGTCATTGGATCTCGACCAACGTGAGCAGCAGTGTCGCGATACGGTAAACCGGAATCGAGATGAGCTACAATCCGACCTTTATAAAAGTCGGAAACGCGATGGTACGCATTTCTCCTCCTTACACGAGGCATCACAACATCGTTTCACCAGGCAACGCCGGTGAACTTCTGTTTGTGTATGAGAAATCGGTTAGAAACTTTCCTCATGTCAGCACGCTGTAGGTGTCGCCACCGGCGCCAACCTTGTGTGAATGCTCTGAAAAGTTAATCATTTGCTTATCACAGCATCTTCTTCCTGTCGGTTAAATTTCGCGTCTGTAGCAAGTCATCGTCGTGGTGTAGCAATTTTAATGGCCAGTAGTGTATAAATGAGAGCTTCCTACCCATCTCATGTTCTGAGTTACTTAACCAGACGAGACAAAGTATTCCCACAATGACTAATTTTGGGTCTGTGCAACATGCTCAGTACTGGCCACTGCAGATACGGTTACCCTCTTATAGTAAGCACCTTTATCGTAGTCGCAGCAGATGGTGAAAGTCACTGCAGTCGTCATTAACATACGGTTGCACTTTCACTGAAATCATATCTGGTATTCTACTTTGCTGAAAGTGGACTACTTCAAATTGAAACTGCTTTAACACCATCACTTTCAGAAAAATGACGGGTAATGAAATTATTCGTGAAGGCACTCGGACAATTACACGTGCCATGCAGTAGAACGGAAGCTCCAGACTACAAATTAAAACTGCTCTAACACCATGACTTTCTGAAAAAGGACGGATAATGAAATTATTCGTGAATGCTCTCGGGCAATTACACGTGCCTGCAATAGAACGGAAGCTCCGAACGTTACAAAAGGGAAGGCTAATTGACACATGCGCGGTCATCCAGCGATTGCACAACTGTCACTTTTTTAAAAATTTGCCACGGAAGGTTATTCATTCTACTTTATCATTTGGTGTCACGTAACAAATTTCCACTCTCCCCTGAGAAGTAATTACAACTTTACAGAGTCCTTTCCATTACAGCTATTGCTTAAAAATTAATTAAAAAAAGATTTTATGCTGTCAACAACAAAAGAATGTAGATATATTACCATATGCTGGAGGTATATTCATATGGTTTCACCATGAATATTCTAAATGGGGACTGTTATCTGAAATAATGTCTCCGTTTCTTCGAAAAATGGTAAAACAGAAATTATATCTCTCACACAGTACTTAATCGAAACCCTTGGATAAACTGGTTTGCTACTAAATGTAGGGAATTTTCTGCTCACCCGTATTCTGAAAGATAACGGTAACCTGAAATTCCAAAGTGAAAGATTTTAACAATAAGAGCAGTATATATAACTTGATGCTCTTCCCATAACACGATTCTTCGTCCACATTGTATGTGTTGGACTCAACTAGTACGCAAAAATTTGTTCACAACTCCAGAAATTCTGTAAAACGCCTGGTAAAGCTTACAACACCATTTCGTTTCCAAAAATCGTGTTAGGACCACACACAAACTTCCAGACGCCACCATCTTACCTCACGGAACGTCAGGCTTCAGTAAAAGCGACGTCTAGTCATGTATGTCTGTGTTTAGAACGTTCATGAGGCAAGATCTCAATGGTTACAAAGACTGTCTCACCATTGTGTATGGTGTAAAATACATACTTAATTAAGATTTTTAACACAAATATCGTTTAACGAGTTGTAGGTTTTATAGTTATCTGTCGTATTAGCTACGGTCTTTATGTGCAGAAATAAATTGAGTTTTGCACTTTCTTAACGCTACAGATTTACAACGTCTGGTATGGGTTTAGTTTGATTTTTATAAGGCTTTCCAGGAGGCGTCACAACTCTCAAACTACGATAGGTGATGACAACGCAAAATACGCTGTTAACGTCTCTAGGACTAGTAACAGCATTAAACACGATCAGCACTAAAGCACACTTATGGCCGTTGTATTGATGCAGAGAACTGCAGGTCTGTTCATTTACGTATTCGCCGATAGTATGTACATGTGTGACTACATTGACATCAGACCATGCCTCCTGGTTGTTACAGGTTTTTTTTTGTCATGTAATGAAATGTTCATATATGATTTCTTGAAAAACTGCTATTTGGTAGACTTCTGTAAAAATATGCGTAACAGGGAAAGACAGATACTTGCAACGGGTGATGATGAATATAGCATTCTAATTTTATGTGCAATTCATAAATTGGATAGTAGTTTGAGGAGCCAACATTGCCCCAGAATTATCTAACCTACAAGAAAATCTTTCAAGCCATCAGAAAAGTTCCTGGTAGAACCTCGATGATTCGAAACAAATTGTGTTTCCATATCTATACACCATGAAATTATTAGCGAAAGTCCTACCAAAAGAGATAAAACATTTCACGTATTTCTACAGGGGGTGTACTCACCTGCCAGAAGCGAAATTCAAAAGTGTGTTTGTTTGAATCTGACATTCGAAGTAATGATGCTTGATGTCAATATAAATTTGCTATATATGCAGAAGAGGCTTGGGTAGCTTTCAAGGATGTTGTCACTACGTTGTTAGGCAAAAAAATACCCTAATTGTTTTTCTGTCGGAACCGACATACTGGAAACACCTAGGGATGGAGTTACGACATTTGGTTAACCGCTGGAGTCTGCTTATCTTACTTCTAAATATTTATGTGACGATAGTGAGAAACAGGCGCTGAACTTCCCTAAGGAAATATAAGAGACGTGAAGATGCCATCAGGGCCGCAGAAACAGCAATATGATGTTTATATATACGTTTAAAGCAGACTACAGTTTTCGTAAGAACATTCAAATCAAAAAGATACTTGGTGTCAATGACAGGTAGCACATTCATAACGAGCATACTACTCGAAGAAAAAACGAAGTTGTTGAAAACTGGTTAAATGCGCATCAATAATTTATCTCTGTTAATATTAGATTTATTAAACAACTTAAAATATACATTAACTATGTAAATTTTGCCAATATTTCAGATAAGACAAACTGTAATGTAATTATTTAGGCTTATACAAAATACAAATATGTAAGATGTTTCCAGCTGTGGTTTTATTGAGACAACTTCCTTTCTTTTTATCTACCCTCTGCTATACATCCAAACACAACGCGTGTATTGATCATTATGTGTAAACTCTAAAGGCAACGTAGTAACATCAGTTTATTACCATTTCTTACGAGTGTTTTATTTGGTAAATAAACCGCTGTTTTCACGTCATTTGCGCTCGCAGCGAAATTGCTGTTATAAACTGCTGGCTTTAGTGGCACCAATGTAACTGTATCCGGTAGACTGGCAGTCTTAAAATGTATGTCTGTCGTTCTCAGCGACTTGGTTCAAAGATAGGATACTACTTTTGTCCCTCCTGTTCAAGTATTATGTCGCTAAGCTGTATTCTATGTACGTAGTTTCTGTTACAATCTATGGTAAGAAGCGAATTTCTCCTGTTCTCACTCAAAACCTCTCCCTCCTCGTGGAAACATTTAAGTTAAGGTAATTATTTAAAGTGAGTTCTGTCGAAGATTTCCCACTCTGCTTTCTTTTGTCGTAATGGCGCACAGGGGCTATTACGTAGAATTTAATTAAAATGTAAATATTGGTCTTCATGCTCAATTTAACATAAGAAATATTTCGAACACTGACAATAATTTTCAAGCAATAATATTTATAAAGCTGATTTTTACGGAACTGCAAGGATGGATTTAAATGTGGTACGCAACATGGCTCGTTTCACGATATCTTTGAGTTTGCCTTCAAATTTATTTCTGTCAAGGAACGCTTAACCTAAAATGAAGCCAGGGTGATATCAATGAAATTATTTATCGTGAGTGCAAATCCTTACTCTACGTTGGTGGCTACATCGCTACTCTCTTCGCAACAATTAATTTAACAGGCAATAACAGTAACAGTTTCAAGCTACTTCTGATTGTCTTGGAGCTAGCCGCCAGTTTAGACAATGTAATTAAAGCATAGCATTTTTAATAATATTTGTGAGTGTGTAGCAACAGTGGTGTGTATGTAAGCCGCATTCACGAGTGTGCAGAATATACGCCACGCCAACAGGATATTAAGTATCCTTTACCTTTTTCCCAACAATCCCGACCACATCTTACATTAGAATCAAAACATTTTACTACTAAAGCAGAAAGTGGGATGATATAAATTGGTCTGATAGTGAGACTCCATTTCGTCGTCTGGTCCAACCGTGCGGTATCCGGATTTGTGGCGCCCTGTGACGGTGGTCCGATGTTGGACTGCGTGGGAACGCGAGGGCAGGCTGACACGTCGCCAAGGTTACGGTCGACCTCATCCGTCCGCGACAAGGGAGGATCGCCTCACTGTGCATTAAGCTCACTGTAATCTCTGCTCATATGCACCTGCCACGTTACGACAGTTAATGGACTCCCCTCTACATTCTATCTCATCCCGCACTATTTATCAGAGATTAGCAGCAGCCACACTAGGGAACTAGCGTCCCATGTGTAGGCTGCAATTAACAATAGCAGCAGCTACGTTTGCAGAGTAGCCGTAACCGGAAAGAAGGGACTGCCGAAGAATGGCGTCACTTCGTGGTCGGCAATGAGGGTTGACCGTCGTCGCCGAACATGGGGGCGACCTTAGCAAGGGGTTCCATTCTTCCAATGATTTAGAGAGTCTTAAACGGGTCGTGGAAGACAGAGACTGCAATATGCTCGACATATAATAACGCTGCAGTGCTGCTTTTGAGATGAAGGAGTTGGCACAGGAGAGTAATACGTGGCGAGCTGCATAAACCAGCTACAAAACATATGTTTAATAAAAGTTGTAATATGGCGTGGCACACGGGACATGGGGGTGATACGTCTAGGGGGCTATCGTGTGTGACTTCAGGTCACTATCTAGGGAGCTCTCGCAACACCGCGATACACCATGGACATCCTGCTTCCTCAAGTGTTTCCTCTCATGCGAGCGTATAATAGTGTCATTTTTCAACAAAACAATGTTAATCCACGTGTCCGTATGGACAGCGTGCATGTTGTTGAGATATTCTGTGGCAGATAATATCCCCAGATCTGTCCCCGATGGAACATGCGTAGCTCCATCTCGGACATCATCTACGAATCAGTGCCAAACTACACAATATCAAGGACATGTTATCACAGTTTATTACCACAGAGCAGGACAGAAGTGCTTTATACAGCCTTGTTAACCGAATCCGGGCATCCACCTACGTCAGAGTGGTCGCAACGCCCTTAGTGGATTCGGGGGAATTGCAACACTTAACGTCTAAGCTTACGTGTATATCGAAGAAGCGCAAGTGAGACGGAAATTACAAACTGATACACTGCCCTCGTTAGATTTAGGCATCATTTCGGATCCGTAACTACCGTTAAATAGCGTTTCGACAAAACGTGTATTGGACGTGCCTAGTCAGTACCATGGTGTTCCAGGTTGAACCAGTTAGATTCTTTTGTTTCAAGACATTTAAAAGCTTTGTTGTATTAGATACCTGTTGAAAGTGACAGCTAACGTGTGGAATCCATTGAGGAGGGTTGTCAAATGGTTCAAATGGCTCTGGGCACTATGGGACTTAACATCTGAGGTCATCCGTCCCCTAGAACTACTTAAACCTAACTAATCTAAGGATATCACATACATCCATGCCCGAAGCTGGATTCGAACCTGCGACCGTAGCGGTCGCGCGCTTCCAGACTGAAGCGCCTAGAACTGCTCGGCCACAGTGGCCGGTGCAAGGATGGTTGTCATTGCATTCGGAACGCTCTTGGAGTTATGTCTTTGTCCTTAACACCCCAGGTGTCACTTGCTGCGTCCGCTGACTCAGCCGCCGAGGCACCTTGTAGTGTACCCGGCGGTTTGGGTCCGCTCTCACCTTGGGGTGAGTGGCGGACTGCAACGCGTTCGCGTCGCTCGAGGCGGAGGGCCAATGTGGAGGCTGGCCGGCTGGCCTCGCCCGTTCATCCTGTCAGTGGACAGGTGGCCGCTCCTTCAGCAGGGTCCAAGCAGGCACACGGGGGCAAAGGCTTGCTGGTTATTGGGATATCCAACATTAGGCGGGTGATGGAGCCACTTAGGGAAATAGCGTACAGGGCTGGAAAGAAATCCTACGAGCACTCGGTTTGTCTGCTGGGCGGCCTCATCCAAGATGTCGAGGCGGTCTTGCCTGCGGCTATCAAGCGTACGGGGTGCAGTCGTCTGCAAGTAGTTGCTCACGTCGGTACCAATGATGCCTGTCAAATGGGTTCTGGGGCGATCCTCAGTTCGTACAGGCGGCTGGCGGATTTGGTGAAGACCTCCGGCCTCGCACGCGGGGTGCAAGCAGAGATCTCCATTTGCAGCATCATTCCTGGAGTGGATCGGGGTCCTTCGATATGGAGCCATGTGGAGGGTTTCAACCAGCTGCTTCGTCTACTCTGTGTCGGTCTTGACTGCAGATATCTAGAATTGCACCATTGGGTCGGGAATCGTAGGACGCCCCTAGATAGGTCAGGAGTGCAGTACACATAGGAAGCGGCTACTCGGGTAGCAGAGTACTTGTAGCGTGCACATGGGGGATTTTTAGGCTAGGTAGTAGTGCGAGGTGTCCTGATGAACACTCACCAGTCGACGTGCAGGCAGAGCAATGAGGACGCGCTCAGTATAAAGACACTTCAGAAATCGAGATATTAGCAGTAAATTTTCGGAGTGTTCGGAATAAAGTTCCTGAATTTACTGCCCTCCAGGAAGCGTGGGGCGCAAAAACTATTCTCGGGACTGAGACCTGGCTGGAACCTGAGATAGGAAGTTCTGAAATGTTTAGTGAGGGTAGGAACGTGTATCGGAAAAACAGATTAGACACAGTAGGAGGTGGCGTCTTCATTGCAGTTGACAAAAATATTGTATCTATTGAGGTCGAAGTAGAGTGTGATTGAAGTTATTTGGACACGTTTAACAGGGCTAGGGCATATAAAGTTAATTGTGAGGTGTTATTATCGGTCACCAGGTTCCACCGTGTTAGTTCTAGAATCATTCAAAGGGAGTCTACATTCTGTATCGCAGAAGTACCTGGATCATGCTATATTAGTCGGAGGCGGCCTCAACCTGTCTAGTATAGACTGGGATGTCTATGGATTCATTACAAGTGGTACAGACAATCCGTCGAAGTGAATTACTTTTGAACACATTATTCGAAAACTGTCTTGAGCAGCTAAATCGACAGCCAACCCGTAATGGAAATATTTTAGATCTGGTAGCCACGAACAGACCAGACCTCATCGACGGTGTCAGTGTTGAGACGGGGATTAGTGATCATGGTGCTGTCATTACGGCTATGGTTACGAAAGTTAAAAAGTCGGTCAAGAAGGCTAGGAGAGTAGTCTTACTAGAAAGAGCAGATAAGTAGTTGTTAGCACCCCACTTAGTAAATGAATCTACTTCATTTACTTCCGGTACGATGGACGTGGAGGAATTATGGGCAAATTTTAAACATATTGTAATTCACGCATTGGACAAGTATGTGCCGAAACAGTGGGTTACGGACGAAAAGATCTACCATGGTTTAACAGCGCCATTCGGTGGATGCTCAGGAAGCAAAGGCAGTTGCACTGGCGGTACAAGAAAGATCGGAAGAATGAGGACAGGCTAAAGTTAGTAGAGATTCGTGGTGCTGTAAAAAGAGCGACGCGCGAAGCATTCGACCCCTACCACAGTCATACCTTAGCAAAAGGTCTTGCTGAAAATCGAAGGAAATTCTGGTCTTACTTAAAATCTGTAAGCGGGTCGAAGGCTTCCAACCAGTCACTTACTGATCATTCTGGCCTGGTAACGGAAGACAGCAAAACGAAAGCTGAAATTTTAAATTTAGCATTTGAGAATTCTTTCACGCAGGAGAATCGTACAAACATACCGCTGTTTGAGTCTCGTACAGGTTCCCGTATGGAGAACATAGTGACAGGCATCCCTGGGGTTGTGAAGCAGCTGAATGATTTGAAAATAAATAAATCGCCAGGTCCTGCTGGCATTCCAATTGGTTTTATAGAGAGTACTCTGCTGCATTGGCTCCTTACTTAGCTTGCATTTATCGCGAATCTCTTGCCCAACGTATAGCCTCAAGCGACTGGAGAAAAGCGCAGGTGACGCCTGCATATAGGAAGGGTAGAAGGACGGATCCTCAAAATTACAGACCAATATCCTTAACGTCGTTTTGTTGCAGGATTCTTGAACATATTCTCAGTTCGAATATAATGAACTTCCTTGAGACAGAGAAGTTGCTGTCCATGCACCAGCACGGCTTTAGAAATCATCGCTCCTGCGAAACGCAACTCGCCTTTTTTTCACATGATATCTTGCGAACCATGAATGAAGGGTATCAGACGGATGCCATATTCCTTGACTTCCGGTAAGCGTTTGACTCGGTGCCCCACTGCAGACTCCTAACTAAGGTACGAGTATATGGGACTGGTTCCCAAATATGTGAGTGGCTGGAAGACTTCTTAAGTAATAGAACCCAGTACGTTGTCCTCGATGGTGATTGTTCATCGGAGGTGAGGGTATCATCTGGAGAGCCCCAAGGAAGTGTGGTAGGTCCGCTGTTGTTTTCTATCTACATAAATGATCTTTTGGGTAGGGTGGATAACAATGTGCGGCTGTTTGCTGATGATGCCGTGGTGTACGGAAAATTGTCGTCGTTGAGTGACTGTAGGAGGATACAAGATGACTTGGACATGATTTGTGATTGGTGTAAAGAATGGCAGCTAACTCTAAATGTAGAAAAATGTAAATTAATGCAGATGAATATAAAAAAGAATCCTGTAATGTCTGAATACTCCATTAGTAGTGTAGCGCTTGACACAGTCAGGTCGTTTAAATATTTGGGCGTAACATTGTAGAGCGATATGAAGTCGGTCAAGCATGTAATGACAGTTGTGAGGAAGGCGGATAGTCGTCTTCAGTTCATTGGTAGAATTTTGGGAAGATGTGGTTCATCTGTAAAGGAGACCGTTTATAAAACACTAATACGACCTATTCTTGAGTACTGCTCGAGCGTTTGGGATCCCTATCAGGTCGTGTTGAGGGAGGACATTGAAGCAATTCAGAGGCGGGCTGCTAGATTTGTTACTGGTAGGTTTGATCATCACGCGAGTGTTAGGGAAATGCTTCAGGAATTCCGGTGGGAGTCTCTAGAGGAAAGGAGGCGTTCTTTTCGTGAATCGCTACTGAGGAAATTTAGACAACCAGAATTTGACGCTGACTGCAGTACAATTTTACTGCCACCAACTTACATTTCGCGGAAAGACCACACAGATAAGATAAGAGAGATTAGGGCTCGTACAGAGGCATATAGGCAGTCATTTTCCCTCTTTCTGCCTGGGAGTGGAACAGGGACAGAAGATGCTAGTTGTCGTACGAGGTACCCTCCTCCACGCACCGTATGGTGGATTGCGAAGTATGTATGTAGATGTATGTAGACCTATGTATCATCAGGGAAACCATTGGTTTCTGGATCTACGTTTCTTGGGATTATTTACTTGTTTCGTTGTCCTCTACTCGAAGCTTCTTTTGTACCTGTTGCAGTCAAGCACCCTGAATAATTAAAATTAGTGAAGTGTAGTCTCTTAAATTTTTAGTATTAAGTGTAGGAACAGTAGTGGTTGATGCGATTGTACTGTCATCAATTTGGATGCAGCACAGTAAGAACGAAAGCAATGAGCCACTTATGTTAGAAACGTTTCTTCATCCACATCATGGCTTTTGATAGTGACTTGTGAAGATGTCGCTTCGGCAACTGACGAAAATCTTGATAATTTTTTGCCTAAGAACGTCATCAGGTCATACAGTCACAGCCTCCCTCAGTTACGCTAGTAATCGATTAGGTACTTTTCACAGATGTTCTTGAATCATTCTCCGTATTTTGGTAACAAACTCATTCTTTGAGCCTATGTTACTGAGTAGAGATGAAAATAGAGTTTATTTTTTCAGATCCATAAGGTTTTTATGGAAACCTTCCTTCTCTCTGTCTTAGATATTTTCCCACAGATCACTTTACTGTGGACCATCAAAAGCTTATAATTTAAGTAGAACAATAGAAATCGGGGTGTGTCCTACGACAAACAGATATTTCTCGTTTGACTAGTACGCCGCTCTCGGTGGTGGCAGTGAAACGGCGCTTACGTCATTCACTTCGTGTCCTACGAGAAAGCCAGGCCGCGGCGCGTACGTCACGGAGGTAGTCCTGCACTCGCTCTCTCGCTCGCTCCAGTCAGCAGACAAACTACGTTTCTACACCTGTTACGTCGTAACTAGACGTGTCCGTACGAACGAAAACTGAATCTTCTACTAGAAACAGCTATTACGGAATCTTGCTGTCATTAGTCCTGTAATGATACAATGTCCATGGGCCTAATTATAATTTGTTACGGCTGTACTGGCGTACAATAAAATAAAATCATGCTAAAATGAATATCAGTTGCATAAGGCACTATCATACCATTTATATCAAGTATTGATCTTAAATTAAATTTTGCTGTAGTATTGTTAATCAATAGGTCTTCATAATAACAGATTCCAGTGGAAGATGCAAGTCTCGTTAGTACTTACAAGCCCCTATGCGAGTAAACAGGTTTAGAAACGCAGTAGCAATGGAAGAGTGGACTATAGGACATAGCGAGTTCGTGTACGGTACCATTGTTGCAGCAGAGCGGATGTTTAGCCGCTATTTAAATCCGACACTTCCCCTTCTAAATATGATCCACCCGTAGATTACAGCTTACAGAACAAAAGGAACCAATTTTAAGAAAAAGCCACCAGTTCTTCAAAAAAATGTAAGATAATTACGAAGACAGCATTAAAAAGTCGCCATGGTGAATGAGTCGACCATCAGGAGACCGGTAAGATCGGCTCGTGAAATGCATACTGTCTTCAGGTAAGTCGTGAGTTTATGAGAAATATGGTATGTTTCGATTTAAAATTCCAACTGTATAAACCGTTGTCGGTTCAACATGTCAAAAATAACGCCTTCGAACAACGAAACGGCATCGCTGTGCATTAACAATACTGTTTACGAGTGATGAGGGCATTTCAGTGAAATGTTACAGCTAAGTAATAGAATTATTTTTTAGTTAAATTTATCCGTATTATATGGAATGCAATTTTTCTCTAATATTTAACTAGCTCGATGCATTTCGGTGCATTGCAGTAACATGAACGTTACATTAATCTGAGGTGTGATTACTTTCATTTCCTGTGGGCTGGAAATTTAATTGTCGGGGAATTTAAGTGTCTGGCACACACAACAGGGTGACAGACACACAAAGCTTTACACTTTCACATATCACTGGCTCATACAACATACGAAAATAATCACACTTTAGATTAGTGTTACGTTTAGGTAACAGGAACGCACCTGATGGCAGCATGCTGCAGAGGCGTGTCGTGTAAATATTAGTACTAATGTGAATGAAGCAGTAAAAATTATGTCTATGAGGCACTTTTTTTTCAGCATGGGGCAACATTTCACTATGTAAATGAATGCATGGTAGTTGGAAGAAACATATTGTTTTTCGTTGTTACATGTCGGTATCACCACTATCACAGACTTATCAATTTGTGAATTTCCTCGCGGAGGGTATTTGAAAAGACTATATCTTCGTTAACAGATGCTAAATTTTAATGTAGTGGAAAGCTGTCAATACAGAAGAGGCTGCGTTGATTGACCAACGCCTATCGAATGAATTACGAGTGACTGCTGGCAAAGACCTAAGAACTGTACGTCTTCAAAGGAACTCTGCTAACCACTGTCAACTGCATAGCAGAGCGTAATGAGCAGGATATCACAAATTAAGGTTTCTACGAAAGTCATATGTAGGGGGCCGAATAATGTCTCTAGATCATTCAGTTACCATGGTATCTCGAAATCGTGTGAGTAGAGTTTCACGCAGTGATTGGCGTGTATTTTCAAGAGTTTAAGAATTTAAGTTTTTTTAACTCTTGTGTGATATTTTTCCGTGAGTGAAAGAGACCTGTGTTCATTTGTGCTGCACTTTTTTGTATAGTTTCGATATCCCCCTTCTGGTACTGGAACAACAACCTTGAGCAGTATTCTAAAATGTGACGTACAAGCGCGAGGGGGCGCTCAGTAAGTAATCCAACACTTTTTCCTGAAAGCAGGTTGGTTTTATCCTGGATACCAATACACCGTATTATTCCCCAATCGTTGGCCTACAAAACCTTTTTTTTTTCAATGCAATGGCCTCAGACCACTGAGAAGCCCGCTAAACCAACTGTGCAGAACAGGTAATTAGGATTGTGGAAAGGGCCAAATAGGTGGTGGTCAGTTCCACCTTCTAATTGTAATTTATTGTAATTTAATAACAATAATTTAATAATGCAAAGCGGCACATAGCCGGACCTTTACCGAATGCAATGCTTTCACGGCTGAAGTCCTCCAAACAAGGAATATTAGCAAATCAACAAGATAAAAATCCTATTAAGACAGCAATAAAATAATTAAAAACCATCAGAGCAAGTAGACAGAATAAACAAATGCAAACTGCAAAGCAAATGGCTAAAGGCCACAATTAAGTTTCAAAGTTTTAAAATGCGTTACCATAATCTTTTAAAGACAGAAGGTTGCAATATTTAAGCCTGAAGGATAAATTTAAGAACTAATTTTGCAAAAATCTTTAAGAAAAAAAGAGAAATCTTAGTCATAAGCCTTAAATTTTAAGTAACTGAAAACAGATAATTAAACACCAGTGGCACTGAGAAGCCTCCAGGGAGGTCGGTCTGCCCTCGTTCACTCGGGAGAGATAGGTGGCGAGCCCAACTACACTTGATCCGTTGTAACCCAATCAAGCGACAGCCACGGACCGACCGACAAAACGACTTTTTGGCACCAATCGGTACATAAGAACTCAAACAAAATGTTACGGACGTAATTATCCACAATGAAATATGTACACACACTCGATGTTGCGCACAGGAAACCCTCCCCAACAGTGAGCCGCCGAAACGAACCATACAACATGACTGGACGTGGCTTGGTTACTTGAAACCACTACTAAACCTTGGTGTCGGTGCACCACGAAGCTCGTAGCGATCGGCCAGCTTCACACACACTCCGAGACTTCGCAGAGACCGGCAGCGGACCCAGCCGACTGCACGGCGCAAAGGTATCCTCCCTGTTCCGCCCCAATCGGCCGACTGCCTGCTGATCAGTCCGCGACTGCTGCTCCGCCGCGACGGCACTGCTGGTGAGTCTCCCCCTCACTTCCAGACACACAACGGCGGAAATACAGGCTCGGACCCAATCATGCAGAGGAAACACGCCAAATGGCTAAACGACATCCCTGCACCTGGAAAGGACCGACCCAAGTTCCACAAGATGGTGATTGAAGGGGCCCACAAGCGCTCTGAGAACCAGTTACACGTCGCCCTATGTGACGCCACACCTCTCAGATGCAGTACGCCGACAACACTTAAAATAACTTGTGGAAGGAAATCACGCCAACTACACACACAACTTGACAAACACCAGCACGAACACCTGAACAATACCCAACAGTAACTAGTCACACACGAAGACAAATCGGTGAGCGATGCACACACCCACCCACCCACACACACACACACACACACACACACACACACACACACACACACACACACACACACACACACGACTCATGAACGATCGGCGAGCCCAAACGTGTCGTCCGGTAGGACGACCGACCGACGATCCACCAAGACCGTGGCCCGGCTCAAGTGTTGTGTGGCGGCAATGGTCGGGCGAGCCATGCCTGTTGTGTTGGCAGAAGAGCCAACACCGTGTTACTAGGGGAGACCCCAATGCACGCGTTTTAGCTCACGCAGGTTGGCGTGAGGAGCGGAGGACTATACTGACGTAAGGTCTGGAACATGCCAAGGAATTAGAATTCAGAAAGCGGACGTAAGTAGTTTGATACTCAACTTTAATCCATTAATGACAAACGTCGCTATTGACGGTACATGATTCACAATATTTTGTTCAGATTATAGTGAATGAATATGGCGCCTTGTTAGGTCGTAGCAAATGACATAGCTGAAGGCTATCTTAAACTGTGATCTCTGCAAATCAGAGCGTATGTAGACAGTGAACCATCGCTAGCAAAGTCGGCTGTACAACTGGGGCGAGTGCTAGGGAGTCTCTCTAGACTAGACCTGCCGTGTGGCGGCGCTCGGTCTGCAATCACTGATAGTGGCGACACGCAGGTGCGACGTGTACTAACGGACCGCGGCCGATTTAAAGGCTACCACCTAGCAAGTGTGGTGTCTGGCGGTTACACCACAATGTTAACGCAGGCCTCACTGCTACAACCCGACTGCACTAGTGCTGCATTGCAACTCCCTGACAGTCAGGTCCGGGCTGCGCTCCAGACACCTTCCAACTGACTTGCAGACCCGAACTCGCCACGCGAACTCACCTAGCTTACGACAGACAAGGACCGGGAAGTAATAAGAGTCGATGAAAGATACTACGAGAGGGGATATATCGATAAGCACTGCTAGCGCCGGCCACGGTCAGGCAAAGCAGCAAATCAGTGAGATTATAGTTTAAACTACTTAGTGAGGTGGAAGTACGTTAAATATATGGTGTAAAATACATGATGGCGGGAACACGAACCATGCACGGCTCAGCCACCTCACTGGTTCGAAAATGGCTCTGAGCACTATGGGACTTACCTTCTAAGATCAGCAGTCCCCTAGAACTTTGAACGACTTAAACCTAACTAACCTAAAGACATCACACACATCCATGTCCGAGGCAGTATTCGAACCTACGACCGTAGCAGTCGCGTGATTCCAGACTGTAGCGCCTAGAACTGCTCGGCCACTCCGGCCGGCCACCTCACTGGCGGTCCTGTATGTCCACACGGTACTACTCTATTGGTCGACGTCGGAGCCAATGTCTTGCTGCATTAATAACATCATCCAAGTACTGCGTCGTGCGGAGTGCGTCATTCACTGGACCAACCAGATGGAAGTAGGAACGTGCGAGATCCGTGCTGTAGGGTGGATGTGGCAGGAGAGTCCAGTGAAGATTTGTGAGCTCCACTTGTGTGGGGGCTTGCGTTGTTGTGGAGAAGGAGCGGTTCTTTTGCACCTTTGTGGCGAAGAACACGCTAAGTCATTTCTTCAATTTTTTGAGGCTGGCACAATACACTTGACAGTTGATTGTTGCAACGTGAGGGAGGACATCATACAGAACATCCCTTTCAGAATTCCTGAAGATCGTCGCCATGACTTTGCCTCGAATGAGAGTGTACGCACGTTCCAGATGTCATAGCTGCGCGCCGCTGTCCAGCTCGCGGGAGATCAGAAGTTTTGCGCCACCTTGTCGCAACGACCCACAGTTTACTGCCAGGATCCGTTGGCATTCTGAAAGCGCTATGAATATCTGAGATCCTCTGGTTTTCCGTCAAAGGAAATTTCGCTCTATGCTTGGAACGCATCTCCGTTACAGACGTCATTTTGAAGAATACGAGTAGTGCCGCCATGAATTGGAACAACATGAAACTATTTTTTTTCCAGCCGAATTGGCCGAGAAATAAAGTATTGAACTACGTATTGAACGCCCCACAGGATTTGTAGGTAATTTCGTTTGTACAATTACTGCATTTTTCCAGTATTCTACCAGTAAACCGAAGCCTTACTTTCCACTTATGCTATGCGATCATTCTATGTCTTATACTTTTAATACCTTGTTATATACAGGTACATTTCGCCGGCCGGAGTTGCCGAGCAGTTCTAGGCGCTACAGTCGGGAACCGCGTGACTGCTACGATCGCAGGTTCGAATTCTGCCTCTGCCATGGATATGTCCTTAGGTTAGTTAGGTTTAAGTAGTTCTAAGTTCTAGAGGACTGATGATCTCAGATGTTATGTCCCATAGTGCTCAGAGCCATTTGAACCATTTTTGAACTTGCACAATTAGACTGCTTCTAATTAGCAAACATTGAATTTGTAGTCATTTCATATTACCATTTTCGTCTTGTGAAATGCATAATTGCTGTACATTCGAAGTCAGTTGACGATTTTTGCACATTAATTCTTATCTACGTTAGAATATTTGTGTAGTTTTTTCAGACCTTCTTCCTCAGTGTTTGTCATGAAGTGAAGGAGGCCCTCTGTTTTGCCTGTCTTTCTCGACTTGATATAATTTTGTGTTTTGTCAGGGTGAACGTCGGCTGCCTTGATATCTAATGGATAGTGAACACTATGTTCCCTCGGTCTCTTGATAGTTCCTTTACCATCAGCTTTCAACGGAAACCCAACTATTGCTGTTGTATCCTGTTCCCGGTATGTGTCCACACCATCAGACCACCACCACTTACAGGGAAGGCCGTGGCGCGCTCGGTGTGACGTCTGATGTCACACAGCGGGCCACGCTTGACGGGACATCGGGCTGACAGCATCGAGGCACCTGCCATCCAAGCTTTCACAAACGAATCTATAGAATCTGTTCGGGAAGAAACTTAATTTCTACGTTATTTGTAGCTTTATATTTCAGCTTCATGGTGATATGCCCATCATTTCGTTAACGGTCATAGTTATTGTGATATTTCCTGCATAAGTAACAAATTCAAAAACGTTGCCATTCAAATAGGCGTCGCTATGATTTAGCTTTTGGTGCATACAGGTATAACAACATATATTGCTGCGAGAAAAATTCAGCTAAAATATTAAAATATTTACTAGACTAGGGGGAAGTCTCTATCCGTTTCCAGTCTCGAGAAAATGGATTTTACGTATCATGTTCAATTCCGATCGCACAAGCACGGAATGATATATTTTAACATCTGTCTGGTCACCCGTTCGAGATAGCGTAACAAAATTTTCAACAATAGAGCAAGCAAAGAGCGGAGTGTTTTTCGATGACATATGGAACATATGGAACTTTTCGCAAAATCATAGTGGCCGCTGTTTCTCATTGCGACGTTTTTAGATTTGTTACTTATATAGGAAATACCACAATAACTATGACGATTATCGAAATAATGGGCAGAGCATACCATCATGAAGCTGACTTATAAAGCTACAAATAACGTACAAATCATTTTTCTGTTGAATAGATTGTATGAAATAGTTTGAGAAAATTTGCAGGGCGTGTTCCTCTATTCTGTCAGCGCAGGGCTTCTCCAATCCTGCCTCGCTCTGGGTGACGTCACACCGAGTGAGCCGCGGCCTTCTTTTCAGATGAATGTGATCATATACGATCTCCCTTCATCTACTTAACACTCCGTAGAGTGTACCTGTTTCGCCATTGGACACACGAACGTGGAGTCTCAGGTCACATGTCCACCGAAGCATTACAGCAAGTGAAACAGTGCTTTCTTATCGATAACTGTCTCACCTGCGAAAAATCTCAGGATGTTAATATGATGTACCTCTTTATTTATATACACTGCTAATTCGAGGAGCCAAGCAGTTCCGTGGTACTTAGAGAGCGGAGCCACTACTTGGATGACATATTTTCTTTCTAATTCTTTTTTTTCTTTATTTTTTAAACTGACGTTGTAAATGTACCGCCCGTTTCTCGGAAGTCAGCCTGCAAATTACTCAGATGGCTAAAAATACATTCATTTGCATATCAAATCTTAGTTCTAAAAAACAGTTGGTGATAGAGGAAGGTCGGGCAGTATCATAGTGTTTGAGTACATGGGAGAAGAATTTTATCTGATGGTGGTGGTGGTGGTTAGTGTTTAACGTCCCGTCGACAACGAGGTCATTAGAGACGGAGCGCAAGCTCGGATAAGGGAAGGATTGGAAAAGAAATCGGCCGTGCCCTTTCAAAGGAACCATCCCGGCATTTGCCTGAAACGATTTTAGGGAAATCACGGAAAACCTAAATCAGAATGGCCGGAGACGGGATTGAACCGTCGTCCTCCCGAATGCGAGTCCAGTGTGCTAACCACTGCGCCACCTCGCTCGGTGTATTGCATCTGAAGTTTAGAGCAGAGACAGCGCATATCACAATACTACAACGTGAAGTGTGGTGGAGGTAGACTGGTGACGCGCTGTTGAATTAGAAGAGCAGGACGTTTCTGAGAAGCAACAAACTACAGGTTCATAGTGAATTTGTGTTTCGTTTGTAAGTAAGTAATGCTACATTTTTGTTATACCTTTACAACTGATATGTCTCTCTAACCTGTAGGCTGTGACATTGTCTAGCACATGTAATAACAACGGAAAAGAGAAACTCCCACAACGGTGCGGTAGGGATGTACATAAATCGAATGAAAATACCGTATAAAAAGTCAGACTTCTTCATACGATAATCGGGGATACAAGTAAGAAATGGTTCAAATGGTTCAAATGGCTCTGAGCACTATGTGACTTAACATATGTCGTCATCAGTCGCCTAGAACTTAGAACTAAGTAAACCTAACTAACCTAAGGACATCACAGACATCCATGCCCGAGGCAGGATTCGACCCTGCGACCGTTGGAGTCACGCGGTTCCGGACTTAGCGCCTAGAAGCCCGAGACCACCGCGGCCGGCTACGAGTAATAAATGTTCAGTTCCAAGAAGTATTCTGGGTGATAGGCTTATAGCTTTAAGGGAAAATAAAGAAATGCTCATGAAACATGCTTTAGATGATATTTCTTTTTTTTTGATCGAGAACATTCGGTGATTAACAAAAAACATCATTTTAAGAAACCATGGAAAAAATTTAGATAGGCAACTTACGTCTTCTGAGCTCCTAAATCTAATGTACAAATCTGAAGGGCTACCGAAAATAAAGCATCGGTTGAGTATGGCAGAAATTAAAGCGAGAAAAGACTTTTGCTATCATTTTGTGAAGATACACGAAGAGTTTAGTCTCGTGTGAGTCTTGACATCTGAATCTCGAGGTTTGCAGCAACGAGCAGGTTCCGTCAAGGACCAATTGGCACATTCTTTGACAAAATAGGTGAGCTGAGTATATAACTATTTAAGACCCGATGGAAATTTTTTTGCGACAAAAGCTATTTTTTACATAATTTCGTGTCCCATAAACTCCTCCCACCACCACCAAAAACCAGCGACAATACCAAGAGCGGAAAATTTTTGAAAAATCAACAAAAATATTCTTATGGCATCGGGTTTTAATATTCTATTAAAGAATATATGATAGTATAGTTATTGTGAGAAATGGTCCAATATATCTAAATATATGCCGCAAAAACTTATACATCCTTCGCAAAGGCTTTTGGTATCATTTCGTTGAGCACACTAAAAAGCACAAGAGTAATTGAATCTCATTAAGGAAAAGCTTTCTCATTGATGAACTGTATTGTTGCTTACAATAATATCCAAAAAATGGCTCTGAGTACTATCGGACTTAACTTCTGGGGTCATCAGACCCCTAGAACTCAGAACTACTTAGACCTAACTAACCTAAGGACATTACACACATCCATGCCCGAGACAGGATTCGAACCTGCGACCGTAGCTTCGCTGTCTCGCGGTTCCAGACTGTAGCGCCTAGAACCGCTCGGCCACTCCAGCCGGCATAATAATATCACCTCATCACTATAACTTTCCTGCTTGCTTAGTGCACACATAGAATAACACTACAGATAGGCTAAAACCCTATCTCACTCCCTTCTCAACCAGTGCTTCCTTTTCATGCCCATCAACTCTTACAACTGCCATCTGGTTTCTGTGCATTTTGTAGTTTGCGTTTCGCTCCCATTACTTCGAAAATTTCAAAGAGAACACCCCAGTCAGAATTGTCAAAAGCTTTCTTTAAGGCTATAAATGCTATAAACATATGATTGCCTTTCTTTAAGCTACCTTCTAAGATTAATTCGCAGAGTCCTTATAGCCACATGTGTTCCTACATTCCTCTGAAATTCAGACTGATCTTCCCAGAGGTTGGCGTCTACAGTGGATAGTACACTGAGCTAGCAGTAAATGAAAGCCGAGAAAAATTTGGAGTAGGAATTAAAGGTCAGGGATAGACTATGGACATCAGCGCAAGCAAAACAAGGATACTGGATTGCAGTGGAATTACATCAGGTGATGCTGACGGAAATAGATTACGAAATTGGAGACTAAAAGCTGTAGATGAGGTTTGTCATTCGGGCAGCCAAATAAGTTATGATTCCCGAAGTAGAGAGGATATAAAATGAAGACTGGCCATGGAAAGAAAAGCGTGTCTGAGAGAGAGGAAAGAAATGTTCAAATGTATGTGAAATTTTATGGGATTTAACTGCTAAGGTCATCACTCCCTAAGCTTTCACACTACGTAGCCTAAATTATCCTAAGGACAAACACACACTCCCATGCCCGAGGGAGGACTCCAACTTCCGCCAGGACCTGCCGCGCTGTCCATGACTGCAGCGCTTCAGACCGCTCGGCTAATCCCGCGCGGCTGAGAAAGAGAACTTTATTAATATTGAGTACAGATTTTAAGTCATAGGAAGTCTTTTCTGAAGGTATTTGTATCGAAGTGAGACATGGACGATTAACAGTTTGGACAAGAAGGGAATACAAACTTCTGAACTGCGGTGCTACAGAAGAATGTTGAAGGTTAGGTGTGTAGATCAAGTAACTAATGAGGAGGTGCTCGGGTTGGAACTGGGGAGAATAGAAATTCGTGGAGCAACCAGACTAAAAGGAGGGATCAGTTTGGTAGGACACACTCTGAGACATCAAAGGATGACCAGTTTGGTATTGGAGGGAAGAATGGTTGGTAATAATCGTATAGCGAGGCCAAGAGTTGAATACAGTAAGCAGATTCAGAAGGATGTGGTTGTAGTAGTTATTCGGAGAAGAAGAGGCTGGTACAGGACAGAGTAACATGGAGCGCTGCATCAAACCAGTCTTCGGACTGACGACCGCAACAACAATACCTCACCTAGTGTTCCATTATCTTTCGGGCGTGCACTCGGGGCAGCGACAATTCTTCTTGCGATATTTCGGCTGGAAACCTCCTAGCCATCTTCAAGGCGAGTCGGGGACTGAGTTCATAGCGTTTGCACGTGCCTATTTATACGGAGAGTCACGTGGTACTAAGGTGCTGTTGCAGATTAAGAAAGTATCGCAAATAAAAGCTGCAGAAAAATCACAGGAAAAGGATGAGCAAGTGGAAAGCGAAGTGAAATCTACAAACTTTCTCCCATACGTGGGTAATGTTTCTTCTAAAATCGCTAGAATGTTGAAGAAACATAAAGTGGATGTTATATTCCACCCACCAGCTAAGACTGCAGCCTTGTTGGGATCCGTTAAGGATGATCTGCCCTTGCGAAAGGCGGGAGTTTATGAAATCCCTTGTGAGTGTGGAAAACGTTACATAGGGCAAACCACGCGCACTGCACAGGAACGATGCGTCGAACACCAGCGGTACACACTTCTTCTTCAGTCCAACAAATCAGCAGTTGCCAAACACTGCATTTCCACTGCCCATGCCATGGATTATAAAGATGTTATGATTTTAACTACTGCTTCATCTTTCTGGGACTCAGTTGTTAAGGAAGCTGTAGAAATACAATTAGCCGACAACCTGCTAAACCGTGACTAAGGATTTCATCTTGACGATGCTTGGAAACCGCTTATTTCACACCTTCGTTCGGAAAGAATTTCTGCATCTTCACTTCCGACAGATGTTACCACTTTTAAAGATTAATTATTTATTTACAAACACGGTGGATTCACAGCAGCACTAATTTGTTTGCGCTCTGCGCTTATATATTTATCTTTGCTATATACATCTTATCTATGCTTAGCGCAGTAGTGGCGACTTTGATATCTTTCACGCATGCGCTTTCAATCCTCAGCAGCTTTGTATCACGTGACTCTCCGTATAAATAGGCACGCGCAAACGCTATGAAGATAAAATACAACCAACTACTCACAGCATACACTCCAGAACTACCTCCTCTTCAATCAAAAGCCCAAATCAACAGAGCCATAGAAGAAATCACCACAATCATAAAGGATTGCAGCAAAAGATCTACAACAACAATAACCCACACCACAGGAAGAGACACACTACCCCCACACATCCGGAACCTAATAGAGGAAAAAATAAACACCAGAAAGAGATGGCAAAACTACAGGGACCCAGCCGACCGACGAAAATCAGAACAATTGGCCAGGAGGATCAAAAGAGAGCTCCAAAACCACCGTAGCGAGGCGTGGGAGGCCACGTTACGAGAAGCAGAAAGGAACCAGGAAAAATTCTGGAAAATTCTTAAAACTCGTAAACTAAACGAAACATCTATACAGCCGCTCCATGGGGAACGTGGAATAGTCTACGACCCCACAGACCGAGCTGAAGCACTGGCGGATTCACCAGAAAGGCAATTCCAAGCACCAGAAGCGGTAGATGACGAAAGTGATGACCACCAGGAAATGGTACTCAGAAGGGTAAACCGCATCCTAGGTGCCCCGATCAGAACATCTTTCAATCCAATAAAAACAGAAACCATATCTTATCACATCAGAAACATACATCCTAAGAAGGCATCAGGCCCAGATTCCATCAAACCGCAACTACTACATCATCTACCTCCAGCAACTATCAATTATCTAACATCAATATATAATGCTTGCTTAAGACTAAACTACTTTCCCAAAACTTGGAAACAGGCCGAATCATCACATTACCAAAGCCAAATAAGGACTTATTATTTCCGCAAAACTATAGGCCAATCTCCCTGTTAGACTTCCTTGGAAAGGTTCTAGAAAAGCTCATTCAAACGGAACTGAAGAAATTCCTCAAGGATAAAAACGTAATCATCACAGAACAATTCGGATTCCGAGAAGAACACAGCACCATCCACGAGGTGACCAGACTCGTCGAGCACATATGTCAGGCCAGAAACATTAGACACAGTACTGGAGCAGTCCTGCTTGACATTGAAAAAGCATTCGATAAGGTATGGCATCAAGGCCTTATCTACAAGCTCCACCAGTACAACTGCCCCAACCACATCATCCACATTATTGCTTCTTTTCTCCGCAACAGAGCATTCTATGTCCATGTACCAGGAGCGGCAAGTAACACTAGATCCATAGAGGCTGGAGTCCCGCAAGGCTCAGTGCTGGGGCCCATTCTCTACTCAATTTACACAAATGATATCCCCAAACAGCTGGGAGGACACTTGTCACTATTTGCAGACGACACTGCAGTCTACCGCAGCAGTTCAAACCTGCAATATATAGTCACAAAAATAGAGCAACGCCTACAATCCATCCAGAAATGGGCTAACCAATGGAAAATAACAATAAATGCGGAGAAAACCCAAGCCATACTATTCACATTCAAAAGAATACCTCCTAAACTACATATACGCTTCAGAAACAACAATCTTCCATGGTCAGACACAATAAAGTATCTAGGCATCAAGCTAAACAAGAGGTTGACATTTAGAGACCATGTTACACATATTTGTAACAAGGCTGCAGGAGCAATATTCAGACTGTACCCAATCATCAAAGGAAACAGAATAAATATGCGCGCCAAAAAGAAAATCTTCAAAACCATCATAGAACCAGCCATCACTTACGGCTCTGAAATCTGGTCAATGGCCGCAGACACCAACATAACGAAAGGACAAAGGGTGCAGAACAAATACTTCAGAATTGCTGCTGATGCTAGCCGGTACCAGACAAACCGAGACATATACACAAATCATAACATACACAAAATCCCGGAAATCATCCAAAGAAAATCCATAAAGTTTTTCCACCAAACCACGGATTCGAACCACCCACTCATCAGAAATCTGGGACAAAATCCATCCGACCCAAGAACGAGATTTCCCATCACGACAAACACCAGAAACTACAACATACCATGATAAACAGTATACAAAAAAAAAACAACACCATAACACTCACTTAAACAACAAACATCTACACACACTCAAGACCCTATCATCCCATCATTTTGTTACCCAACATAATCAGACAGAAGGCAGGGATCAAGACAGATCCGGTCCTTCGAGCACAGGGGTTAAATACCCATCAGACCACCTGTCTCTATGAACTCAGTCCCCGACTGAGTAGCTGGGAGGTTTCTAGCCGAAATATCGCAAGAGGAATTGTCGCTGTCTGAGTGCACGCCAGAAGATGATGGAACATTATGTCCGCCGGGAAAACTTCAAGAATCACAATACCTCACCTAGTCAGGAAATTTACGTAGTGAAATGCTGCCACGTTCCAGGTGGGGAGGCACCCGGAAAACCGGAGAGATGGTGAAAAGCAACAGCGAATGCGTCCTCTGGGTTCGGATAGCCCCAGAGGCGGCGGTGCAGAAAGGGGAGCGACAAGTTGCGCCCGCCGACCGCATTGCGGAGACATCGAGCGCGGGGATGCACGCCTAGCGGTAGGCGCGGTGTGGTGTAGCGTGGGCGGCGGCGGCAGCGGCGGGACGGCCTAGGCATGCAGCCGCGTCTGTACATAGGCGGGGGCGGCGGGGCCGGCGGGGGCGGCGGGGGCGGCATGTACAGGGGGGGGGGGGAGGTGCCTGGCCAGCCACAGCCCCGCCACCCGCTGTCGGCCGGCCGGTACCATACACACTGCCGGGTGGTGCAACCTGCCCGAGCGGAAAGCTTGTTTTCGCAGTGCTGTCTCCAATAATGCATCCACACAGCGTGTAGCCCATTTTAACTTTGTAGCCTAGCCAAACAAGACGAAAAACAGTCGAATATAGGGGTAAGGGCAGAGAAGTCTAGAGCCGGTGGCGTTAAAAATGTCACGATACAACATTTTAATAAATAGGTAGTTCCTGTTATTTGCTTAAAATTTATTATTCACTCGTAATAAAAGTTTATTTCATTGTTATTGGCGTTCTCTAGTACTGTGTGCAGTCATTGTACACAGTATAAATTTCGTCTAGATGGTATTTTGCATAGAATATGTGCAAAGGCTTACTAACGCTAAACTGTTCATAACTTATCTATTTACTGCATCCGTTTCTGGTCGCTATTTTCTTGCAGCCTTGTATTACGAACAAATACGTATTTTACATAAGAATTGACAGTTCTGTGTCGACAGCTTATTAACATAATCCAGATTTCACAAGCTCCGACATCGTCGCGAAAAAACACAGTGACCCGTATATGTAATAACTTTCCTTTAATTTAAGTCTATGGTCAGAATCTTTTCTGTTTAACAGATAACCTGTTTCGGTCTTTAATGACCATCAGCAGACCTGTCTCATAAACACAAAGTCCTAATGCACTGCACTTAAGATTTGACAATGCCGCCATGGCTGCAGTGCATTAGGACTTGGTTATTAATAGACAGATCTGATTATGATCTTGAAGACCGAAACCGGGAATCTGTTCAACAGAAAAGATTGTGACCATAGACGTAAATTTAAGGAAACTTATAATCCAGATTACTTCCGTTAAGTTGTTCTTAGCGTATGCTCATACCGCATCTGTGTGTGTTTGCTCTTTCCTTACTGTCTTAAATTATGAACCATTATGTGTAAACGACGTCCGTACTGTAGGTAATGATAGCATTTTGTACAAGAAAATGGTAGCCACGCCGAAACAAGCTTACAGTACGAAAGTCTAAAAAACTCTAAGCAGCTAACAGGGATTTTTATACAGTGGTAGGAGGGAGTTTCATGAACGACACACGAAAAGTAGGGATGCAGGTGAGGTGGAGGGGTGGTCGATTAAAGGTTCTTCTTGGGTAACTCGAAAACCGCGTCCTCTAGGACAAGTAACTCCTAGTACAAAATTTAACTGCGCTAAATATCGTACAAAAATTCTGTTCACTTTCTTCTCTAGAGCTAATAGTACGCACATTGCAGGGAATGGAAAAATCGAGCTTTAATGATACACAACTGCTGTTTACTGTTAAATGAAATGGTTTAGGAACAAATGTTAAACGTATGTACCACAGTATAGCAGCCCCATATGAAGGCAAAAACAGTGTTTTGTGGATGGTGTTGACGGGGGAGTGATGGCGTAGACTGAATGTGCAGGTGCACAAAGTCATCGGATTGTTGGCATGCGCTTCCCTCCTTGACAGGTCTGCAAATTGAATAACGAGTAGGTGGTTCACCACTCTCTGTAACTCAGCGTTCCATGAGAAGCAGCTGCAGGATGGTTCAAAAAGTTATGCCAACCCTCCGCAGCTCCCCATACAAAACAATGGCGACGAAATGTGCAGACATGCTCAGAGTGTGTTTTGCACCAAGCGCAATGAAACTATGTGGAATACACGTATGTGTTAGTAATAACATCCACGCAAGAATCATATGTGGACAGAATCTACATAAATATTTACACATTGTTCTACAGTACTGAAGGGGAAATAGACTAATAGTCACCACATCGAGCGGCGGCGCGGTTTGAGGCGCCATGTCACGGATTGCGTGGCCCCTCCCGCCTGATGTTCGAGTCGTACCTTGGGAATGGGTGTGTGTGTGTGTTGTTCTTAGAGTAAGTTAGTATACACGGTGTGGAACTTAGAACTACTTAAACCTAACTTAACTAAGGACATCACAAGCATCCACCCCCGAGGCAGGACTCGAACCTGTAACCGCAGCGGTCGCGCAGTTCCTGACTGCAGCGCCTAGAACCGCTCGGCCACCACGGCCGGCCCTTTGGAATTCACACTTTATTTATTGTTAGTCATCCACTACGCAAGCTGTAGTGCTCTTCTGGGAATGGCAACATCCTCCACCAATGGTGCTGCTCGCTTTTCATTTTGCTGGCTGACTTTATTTCATCAGAATTTCTTGTTCAGTCCTCTTATATGAGTACACAAAGCAAGTTCACTGAGCCCGTGTTTGTATGTTGCTGTTGTTTTCAGTTTATTAAACGAACATGAATGTCCAGCTGTTAAGCGAGCTGTTTTGTTAGAATATTCAACACTTGGAGCTTTCAGCTGTCAATCGCACTGAAAAGCCTGTCCTAAGTGTAACATGTGGCCAATATGTATCCGACAACGTCTATGTCATTGTGTGCGCTATCACTGGCTGGAATACTATTCACAACGTAAGAGACAGCGTATGTCTCAGCTCTCCCAACGTCTGTAGAGGGCCATAGGTTTAAAATGTCTCCCTCTGAAATACAAGTACGTCGCCTAGGTGTTAGCGAACTTCAGCGACTGAAACACAAGTCACGCAAGTCGTTACAGCAGATTACTCTTCTAGATTTGAACATGATCGATCCCGTTCCATCATACACATTGACACCTACCTTGGAAGATATACTACTGATATGTGGTAAGTGGCTCCATTCAGTTCACTACTTTCTGCAAGTTCCAGCAATTCCTGAATAGAAGACATTAACGCAGGCTACCAATAACACAGCTGATTTGAGACAAATGCTGTAACTTCACGGTCATCTATTATTCACTACCAAGTGACTAAAACACATAAACACACCTTTACAGTATGCTGAGAACGGCCGACAGCAGCAAGATGCACCAGTTACTAATCCAGTCCCTATCATACCAACACTGCAAAAGTCACGGACGACGTCACAGTTACAATACTTATGCACTTCTCCGCCATTATTTATAGGAATGTATGTTATGTAAAAGCTCACATAATAATAGTAAATAAGTATTTATTTAATAAAATGAAACTAACTTCACTAACACGATCAAGAGCTCAGTGAGGTTAATTTGTCTGCAGTTCACGGTGACTACGAATGAATTTCCCCTTTAGGTGTGTACATCAGTGTGCAAAGATTTAGGTAGATTCCGTGCATATCTGTTTCTTACGTTTTTATCATTAGTAACTGATATCTGTACTCCACTTCCTGGAAAACAAAGACCCTCACGTATGTCATCACACTCTGTCTACAGTGATTCACATGGCGCGCTGTGGAGGTGTAAGAATGTATCAAGTAGCGCTGATATCGATTACGATGACAGCGCTATGGTCGCCTCTTTTGTTTTTTCGCGCCAAACCAACGAGGGAGGGAGTCACGTGGTGGTGCTTAAACGTGTGCTTGGTGTGGAGATGTTAAGAAATCAGGCTAGGAGAACAAGTAAACTTTGTGACTATGAAGGTGTTTGATGCTGTGTAATCATTCGTGTACCTCACAAGACGTAATCCGCGGTTCGCGAACTCAAAAACCACGAGAACAATCGCGAGAACATGATTACATGCCCGTGAGAATCTCATCCGCGCAGGTAAGTGAAACTTGGATTACTTATACTGCCACGAAAGCCGCATGTGTATTGCAGTGTGGCATGTTGTATTGTGGTGTATAGTTACTGTATGTATCAGTGTATCAACATATTTGTTACTTTGTGAAGCATGTAACAGTGCAAACCTGTATAGTGCAAGTGTTAAAAAATACATCAGTTTATTATACTAGGCTGAAACTTAAATTTCTGTAATTTGCACCCCTTTACTCCCCTTGTCAGTTATCATTTATTACAGCAATACTCAAGTTGCTGCTTCTAGACGGCCAGGGAAGAAGAGGATGACTATTGAATTTACGACGTCACTGGGTAGGAATAGCAAACACAAACGTAAATATAACCCTAGTCTCGCCCATTCGCTTACATGGCGACTGCGTTTTAGGACTTGCAATCTTTGGAGCGGAGTACTGATCGCAGTAACTGAAAATTAATTTAATATTCAGTTGGTAGTGATGTCACATGTGCTTTTATGTAACGAAAAAAAACGGAAATGCGCAGTGATACCATCATATGATAGTATTACGGCATTGCGGTGCAAAGAACGTGAGGTCAGAGAAGTGGCAATATCAGCTTCCCATGACAGTAGTGGAATAAATGACAATCGTGGCAGTTAGTAATACTGCATACAGCAGTACCACAGTGAGCTAATGTGTGAACAACTGAGCGTCGTGAACCGTACTATATCCCCACCACCGACTGAAGCTGGATGTTGATAAATGAAGTTGCAGCCACTCAGTTATCAGTCGTACTGCAACGCCACTGAAGAGCTGACGTCAAGACCGCAGAGCAACGCGGGCCATATTGTAACCCCAGCACTGATGCAAATAACGGAAGGTGTGTAATTCAATCATCGTTCACAGTGCAGTGCTACGGAAGAGTTAACACAGAGACAACGGAATATCGCAAGTTGCAGCAGCGCTCATCTCCGTTAACGGCGGAACTAAGCATCGGAGATCACAGCAGTTTGGCGCAGTATCGCACTGAGGCATGAAGATCGAGACAACGGAGCGTCGCGCGCCGCATTGCTTCACGTCATCTTGGCCACGCGGAATTGCAGTAAAGCCAAAGCACAACGGCAACACACAGCAGACACACAATATAGCAGTTGTAAGTGCCGCGATGCTTGCGTAACGAAACTAACAACAGTGGCGGGCATAGTAATAAGGATATGATTGAATACGACTGAATTCTTGCATGTAAATCTGTTATTTCCCGTAAGGATAATTATCTATGGTCACGCCCAAACAGATCTGAATTTGATTGCTTGTAATATAACTGCTTAACATATTAATGTTTCAAGGACTGCTTTCATTACTAATGTACATTTACTATGTGATAAGGAATATGGTGTTCAGTACTATTGAGTTGTGTTGTTGTTATATGTTTGAATGGGCTCTGTCAGATAAATTAGAGTTACGAAACGTACCAATTTGTTTTATAGAAGTATCTAGGGAAACAGATGTCAGTAAGGACGGTATCTCAAGGATGTTTAATGAGGAACATTCGAAGGATAATGTAAAGGGGATTCAGCTGAAAATAGATAAGAATGACATGTCAAATGATTCTGATACCATGATGTCACTTAAATCTGAACCTGAGGATGTGGGAGGGAAGAAGGTAAAGATGGAAGTGGTAAATGATGGCGTGTTGAATGACTTTGGTTTACCATCATCACTGTATAATGAAAATGAGATATTGAAGAATGAGGCATCAGTTGATTGTAGTTTTACTGATGCTACCATGATATATGATGTAGGGAATTCTAATGCAGATCTGTTTCAGATTCGCATGCAGCCAAACGAGGACAACAAGTTCAAAATTTAAACTTGTATGGCCTATTGCGAGAGATTTTGGTGTTTAGTAAGAAAATTCAGGCATCTAATAAACAAAATAATGAGCAAATTAAGGAACTTAAGGCATCCAGTGAGCAGATTAAGAGAGAGATGGAACAGAGTAATAAAACTCAAAGGTTCCTGGTAGCAGAGATTAAGAGGGACCGAGAAAATTTCAATGCAGATACCAAAGAGATTCATGATAAACTCCAGAAGAAAGGTGAGAAGCTGAATCAAGTGAAAGATGAACTTAGGGATGAAATGCCTAAGACAGAGGAGGAATGCAAAACATGGATAGATACAAAATCGTCAAGTGTCAATATACATAGGGAAGAAAAGGAGCAATGGCATAAGAAGATTACTAAGATGACTGATGTTAAGAAGGAGGCAAACAAGCAGATGAACTATGAGTAAAAGCTAGATGAAATCGTTTCACAGTAGGAGCTGGAACAAAAGCTATGTGTGAAGCGAGTAAATAATGTAAGTGCTGACATAGGAACCATGAAGCAAGGGGTAGGGGAACAGGTGGAAGCCAAGGTTAGGGCACTATTACGTCATACTGTTGTAATCAAAAACAATTTTGTAAGAGAGCAAAATGTTATGGAGACTTTCCAAAAACTTAGTCCTTATGGGAATTGGCAGCCCCATGATTTCTTTGCTCAGTTTGAGGATGTATTACCAGTACTGTGGGAGGACAGCACAAAAATTAGATTTGTGATGTTATATATGGACGCAGAGACAGGCACATGGGGATTTAAAGTAGGACGAGAATGTGAGACATATGAATGTTTTAGGAAGGCATTCCTAAATGAATATTGGACAGCAAGGAAACAGAATGAGAGTCGGAATGAACTCTGTCAACATACAAGGTATAGTTATGAACATGATAGAGGTTTAAAGAAGTTTTTTCCAAAAACTATGTGATAAAAACATCTACCTGGGTGAACTAATAGGCAAGGAGGCGTTAGTGTTATTGATCATTAGTGAGATGCCAACAACAAAACAGGAGAAGTTACCGGCTGTATTAAGTAATGATGCAGATGCAATGAAGCTAGCACTGGAACAACTATACAACTTGGAAGAAAGAAATCATGAGGTGAAGTCTGAATGAAGACAGCCAAGAATTCTTGAAGGAGCCAACAGACCAATAAATGACAGAAGACATGACATCTTGGATATTCGGGAATCCAGCCGGATGTTCGCGTCGTTCTCGCACGATATTTCAACAGCGTGCCTCGCTGTCTTCTTCAGGTGCTACCTGAGACTGGTCCTTGGGTCGATCGAGTCCAGTATTTATGCCTGGGAGGAGCTGGGCGTTCCCTAATCGGTCCGCGCCGAGTCGAGTGTTCCATCTGTGGTCCGCGCCCGCCAGACTCGGCTTCAACGGACACCTCCAGTCGCGGATGTTCCGACTGCCGTCGGCGCCGGTTTTGGCCGTCCTCAACGGTTGTGGTTGTCATTTGAGGTGTGTCAGACCCGATATGAGATGTTAGGTACTCTATCTCATGACTGTTACTACGGTTTCCACTTCTGTTGCGTGCTGGGCGCTCCCTAATCGGTCCGCGCCGCGTCGTGTGTTCCATCTGAGGTCCGCGCCCGCCAGACGCGGCTACATTGTCCCTCTCTGGTGGCCGGTGTTCCCTCCGCCGTCCGCGCCCGGCATGGCCGTCTTCTGAAGTGGAGTTCATGACCTGGGGTGTGTCAGATCTGGTCTCTAATGTCCAACACCTTGTCTCACGGCTGTTCCCTCGGTCTCCACTTATATTTCTTGCTGAATCCTGGAGTGTCCTGCGTTGAGTTTTCACAAGCTCAACCGCAGGATGCCAGGCAGTGCTGATTTGGTATCCCGAGTCACGGTTGATTAGATTGTCTGTGACCTTAATCTCAATTGCTTCTTTAATGACACTGTCCCAATATCTTGAGGTCTGTGTCACAATCTTGGTGTCATTGTAATCCATTGAATGACCAAGTTCCAGACAATGCTCTGCTATGGCTGATTTAGTTGCCTGCCTGAGTCTGGTATGTCTCTGGTATTCTTTGCACCTGATGTCCACAGTTCTAGTGGTCTGGTATGCCTCTGTGTGGGCTCTAACCTCTCTGATTTTATCCTCATGGTCTCTTCGCGAGATATATGTAGGAGAGTGCAATATACTGCTTGACTCCTCGGTGAAGGTATGTTCTCGAGACTTCAACAAAAGCCCGTACCGAGATACGGAGCGTCTCTCTTGCAGAGTCTTCCAATGGAGTTTATCTATCATATCCGTAACGCTTTCGTGATTACTAAATGGTCCTGTAAGGAAGCCGGGTACTCTCCATTGGATCTTCTCTATCTCTTCTATCAACCCTATCTGGTACAGATCCCACACTGGTGAGCAGTATTCAAGCAGTGGGCGAACAAGTGTACTGTAACTTACTTCTTTAGTTTTCGGACCGAATTTCCCTAGGATTCTTCCAATAGATCTCAGTATGGCGTCTGCTTTACCGACGACTAATTTTATATGGTCATTCCATTTTAAATCATTCCTAAAGCCTACTACCAATAATTTGTGGACTGATTCCAGTTGCTGACCTTTATATTCTATCTAAATGATAAAGGATCTTTCTTTCTATGTATCTGCAGCACATTACACTTGCCTACATTGAGTTTCAATTGCCATTCCCTACACCATGAGTCAATTCGTTGCAGATCCTCTTGCATTTCAGTATAATTTTCCATTGTTACGACATCGCGATATACTACAGCATCATCCGCAAAAAGCCGCAGTGAACTTCCGATTTTATCCACAAGGTCATTAATGAATATTGTGAATAGCAATGGTCCTATGACACTCCCCTGCGGCACACCTGCAATCACTCTTACTTCGGAAGACTTGTCTCCATTGAGAACGACATGTTGCGTTCTGTTATCTAGGAACTTTTCAGTCCAATCACACAATTGGTCTGATAGTCTATATCCTCTTACTTTGTGCATTAAACTACTGTGAGGAACTGTATCAAACGCCTTGCAGAAGTGTCTCTGGCCCTCTGAGTCTCGTGGAGGAATAGCGTGAGCTGGGTTTCACATGATCGTCTTTTTAGAAACCCATACTGATTCCTACCCAGTAGATTTTTAGTCTCCAGAAAAGTCATTATACTCGAACATAATACATATTCCAAAATTCTGCAACTGATCGACGTTAGAGATATAGGTCTATAGTTCTGCACATCTGTTCGACGTCCCTTCTTGAAAACGGGAATGACCTGTGCCCTTTCCCAATCCTTTGGAACACTACACTCTTCTAGAGACCTACTGCACACCTCTGCAAGAAGGGGGCAAGTTCCTTCACGTACTCTGAGTATGTGTAGTGAAGGAATATGCAGTATGGGTCATGTAAATAATGTTCACGACACTAATATTCTACATGTAGAAGCAGGGGAGACTAAATGCCAAGGAAAATATCTGCAGCAGTTAAGTTTTGTTCTAAGTAGTGATGAGTTAACAAGTAAATAATCATAGATGGCTGAGTTTGTTAAAATGTATGATGGTCAGGTACATAGGGAGCAAGAGTGTGATGCTAGAAAGACAAGAAGAGATAGAGAAATATGTGTAAAACAGAGTAAGCATGAGGATGTTAGTGAAATTGTTAATGATGAGGAAGACAGCATTGCAAAAAGATTGTGTGCTCCCAATGAAAGTTGTTCTGGTACCATGAAAGACTATCAACCCAGTCTCATTAGCTAATATGTGTCATAGGAAGGAAGGTGAAGTTGGTGTGAAGATGGTGACTGTGTACGTCTCTTAGAAGATCCTAAGGATTATAGTGTGCATGAGGTCACATGTGATGTTGAGAGTACTGACTATACTAATAGGAGACAAGATGTGAATTTACATTCTGAAATGGGATCTCAAATGACAATGTTGCCGTTAAGCCAAGAAGATGATGAGAGCTATCAAAGTGGAAATAGGCTTATAGAAAGGTGTGCAAACGTGCACGCTTAGGATAAGCGTGTAAGGAGTGCTAGGAGCACAAGGGAAGGCAAGCCACTTGATAGAGCACTGCACAACCAATGTGCAGTAAAGTTTGAAGAGGGTTTCGTGGCTGATAGAAGTAGAGAATCGAGAGTGCTACCATACGAAAATGGGAACAAGGGGATGAGGTCTTAAACGACTTGCTAAACGAAGATACTGATGTTGTGGGTGAAGCTATGCAACCAATTGAAGAGGGAGACATTTTCAATGTGAAATATGTCATTCTTCTAGATTCAGGAAGTCCAGTTAGTGCAGTGTCACAAAGGTTGTACACAGCATGGTTGGAACAAGGAAGAGAAATACCTAATTTACCTGTAAATGATGTGTCCATTGTGGATGCTGTTGGTACAAAAGGTAAAAATGTAAAGGAGCAAATTCTGATTGCAGTAAAGTTTAATAGGACAACTTATGATGTATAGCACTGCTTGTGTCTGGATTGGCATTGCCCATTGATATTTGGTGTAGAGTGGTTAGCAAACCAGCAAGCGTACTTAGATTTTAGAAATGGAAATGTGAGGAAAGTTAATAAAGGAGAAGAGGGGGGCTAATGCATTCAAGGGTGCCCTGAAGGCATGTGAAGAAATAGGATTGGCTAAGATTTAAATTGGCATGGAGTCAGAAGCTCTACCACAACATGTATACAAAGGTTACACTCCAGGCTTGAATAAAAGGCAGTGGAGATGGGAGCATCAGATAAGAGTGGAAGATTCTGAGAGCGCGATTAAGAAAAAGTTCGCATTCAAAGTTTAATGGGGCAAAATTATTCAGCAGCATCGATCTGAAATCTGGATATTGGCAGATACCACTGCATAAGGACTGAAGACAATATTCGGCGTTCCTATATGAAGGGAAAAGCTACCAATACTGTGTTCCACCTTTTGTGCTCAACATTTCTACATCAGCCTTCATTCGATCATTAGTCAGGGTGTTTCGGTATTACCTGGCAGGCACAGTGACAGAGGTGATAGGGGACCACAAGGCACTTTCCTTCCTGGTTGAAAGTAAATTGTACCATAGGAGATTAAATAGAAGACTATCACTTTGATATTGTCTACAGAGCAGGGACCAAAATATTTTCTTACCAGATGCATTGTCCAGAATTTCACCTGGTATGGAAGACATTAATGTAGATAGATGGACCGCAAAAAAATATATTTTGTGTTAGTCTTATGAAAGGTGTTCCACATCAGACTTATGTGAATAATTTCATTATGAATATACGACAAGAGCAGAACATGGATCCAGTGATGAAGCTAGTTACGGCTGGGTATGGTTGTGCAGGTTAAGAGAAACTGTGTAAATACTATCTGATTCATAATAATGTCTTATATAGACGTACTGATGAAAGTAAACAAGGATGGAGATTCTGTATTCCAGAGCACACTATAGAGAGTTGGATTTGGTACATCCACAACACCAGTGCACACCTTGGGGCATACAAATGCACCGAGAAATTGAGAAGAGAGTGTCCATTCCTTGGCATAAGCAAAAAGGTACGGAGGTTATTATGAACTTTTTATGCCT
Organism: Schistocerca gregaria; assembly: GCF_023897955.1. Taxonomy (NCBI): domain Eukaryota; kingdom Metazoa; phylum Arthropoda; class Insecta; order Orthoptera; family Acrididae; genus Schistocerca; species Schistocerca gregaria. The sequence goes on from NC_064925.1 coordinate 114,218,632, forward strand.
GCCAATGCGCAAAGACTACAACAATTAGACATAGGGCTCTGTGCATTTAATTACTCCAAATAGAAGTGGGGGTCTAGTTGCAAATTGATCGCCTTGGCCCAATGCCAAATTTACAAGGAAATTTTACTCAGATTATGGTGGTATTGGATGTAGGATTAAAATACATAAAACTTGACCTACTGAAAATAGCTGATATTAAGATGATAGTGAAGAATTTGGTTATGACTATTTTATAAATGCTTGTAAACCAAAGATGATATTACATACAATGGTCCACACTTTGTCTCTAAAGAGTGGAAGGAGCTGCAACGTCAAAATAACATTGAACAAATCGTATTTGCAAAATATAGGCCAGCCTCGAACCCAGCAGCATAGGTCATGAAGGATATTAATCGTATGTGCAGGACCTACTGTCATCACAAACATAGCCACTGGAGGTACTATTTGAAAGACTTTGAGGATGTACTTAACAGCATGCCACATATATCCCTAGGTTTTCCACCTTGTGAGCTGTTGTTAAACCAGGAACCAGTATCAGTATTTACTTAACTCATTAAGGATGTCACCCAGATCACCATGACCTTGGGTGATAAAACACAATTCAGAATGCAGAAATTAAAAGTTAAGGCAAATCAAACAAAGAGGCGTCATGATAGAATTGCTCATACAATCTAATACCAAATGGGTGGTTTGGTGTTGATTAAGACATATACAAAATTGAGTAAAATAACAGATGAAATAAAAAAATTCAACTTAGAAAATAAGGGACCATAAAAAATCACTGGCATTGAAGGACCAAACACAGTGGAACTGGAAGTATTAAGTTCTGGTAACTATGAAGGAAAACATCATGTGCTACATATCAAGCCCTACTATAGGAGTGAGTGATGGAAACAGAATTTTGTGTCTCTGCGTTCACTGAAGGTTGTGATGAAACCAGAGAATGTAGTGTAATCTGTTAGAGTTATATGTGCTCTAATGTATTACCTTAGGTTGTAATGTGATATCCTTTATTATTACAATCGTTCTCTTTATCATTATTAACCACATATTGAAACACCACATTCATTTAAGGATAAATTTTGGCAGATTGGGTCTCATAAAATTATGTCAAAAGTTTGTATGTCACATTCACGTAAGGGTGACCACAGCTATCTCCCTTTTAACTTTACCTTAAGATATAAGTACGCTGAATTGTCATAGGGCGCTCATTATTAGTTTCATGGCCTGAGGGAGCTTCATGTTGCTGTACAACATGAGGTTAGCAGACAATTTCTACAGCAGTGGACGTCACACATGATACTGTAAATAGCTGTCTTACCCCTCCCTTACAATAGCCATCCATGGAGCAGCGACCTCCCCCTTTCGAGGTACTGTTATGTGAGTTACAGTTAATATTCATCATTAAATGCGCATTAATGAAGAGAGTTTGCTGTATGTGACAATACTTGATCAATGTTAGGCCCATATGTTGCTTTAATTCCCTTTCTCTAAATTTGTGATCATATAAACTGCGTGTGATAGCATTATGAAGTGTTAGCTCTACCTACGCTGGTATTTAAACTGTGTAGTGTAGTGAGCTCAATTCTCTGTGTTTCTGGTACGTTTATGCAGCTTTGGGCAGTTAGGTGGATTTTTTTTTTCTATCCTCATTTTCTTTTATCCGTGTTGTGACTACATTTGGTAATGTTGTGTTATGTTTGAGTCCATTTCATTTTTTTTTCATACATGTTCCTTATGTTCTCTTGTTTGGTTATGTGTTTATACTCTCGCTGCACTGTAGGTTAAGGTATAACACTGTATACTTCTTCGCTTTATCTTTCTTCTGAGGGACCACCTAACCCCCCCCCCCCCCAACCATAAGTGCTTATTTTCATAAATTCCCTCAGAAATTAGAAACAATTTTGGTGTGGGAAGCTGAGCATGTATCGAGTAGCGCTGATATCGATTACGACGACAGCGCTATGGTCGCCTCTTATGTTTTTTCGCGTCAGAACGATTGAGGGAAGCACGTGGAGGTTCTTAACCGTGTTCTTGGTGTGAAGATGTTAAGGAATCAGGCTAAGAGAACAAGTACATTTTATGACTCTAAAGGTGTTTGATGCTGTGTAATCATTGGTGTACCTCACGAGACGTAATCCCCGGTTCGCGAAGTCAAAAACAACAAGAACAATCAAGAGAACACGATTACATTCCCGCGAATATCTCATCCACCACGGTGAATGAAACTAGGGCTACCTATATTGCCACCAACCCCTCATCTGGATTGCAGTGTGGAATGATATATTGTGGTGTAGTGTTACTGTATGTATTAGTGTATGATCATACACTACTGGCCATTAAAATTGTTACAAAACGAAGATGATGTGCTACAGACGCGAAATTTAACCAGCAGGAAGAAGATGCTGTGATATGCAAATGATCAGCTGTTCAGACCATTCACACAACGTTGGTGCCGGTGGCGACACCTACAACGTGCTGACATGAGGAAAGTTTCCAATCGATTTCTCATACACAAACAGCAGTTGATGGGCGTTGCTGGTGAAACGTTGTTGTGATGCGTCGTGTAAGGAGGAGAAATGCGTACCATTACGTTTCCGACTTTGATAAAGGTCGGATTGTAGCCTATCGCGATTGCGGTTTATCGTATCACGACACTGCTGCTCGCGTTGGTCGAGATCCAATGACTGTTAGCAGAATATGGAATCGGTGGGTTCGGACGGGTAATAAGGAACGCCGTGCAGGATCCCAACGGTCTCGTATCACTAGCAGTCGAGATGACAGGCATCTTATCGGCATGGCTGTAACGGATCGTGCAGCCACGTCTCCATCCCTGAGGCCACAGATGGGGACTTTTGCAAGACAACAACCATCTGTATGAACAGTTCGACGACGTTTGCAGCAGCATGGACTACCAGCTCGGAGACCATGGCTGCGGTTACCCTTGACGCTGCATCACAGACAGGAGGGCCTGCGGTGGTGTACTCAACAACTAACCTGGGAACACGAATGGCAAAACGTCATTTTTTTCTGATGAATGAAGGTTATGATCTTAGCATCGGGATGGTCGTATCCGTGTTTGGCGACATCGCGGTGAATGCACATTGGACGCGTGTATTCGTCATCGCCATACTGGCGTATCGCGCGGCGTGATGATATGGGGTGCTATCGGTTACACGTCTCGGTCACTTCTTGTTCGCATTGACGACACTTTGAACTGTGGACGTTATTTTCAGATGTGTTACGACCTGTGGCTCTACCCTTCATTCGATCCCTGCGAAACCCTACATTTCAGGAGGATAATGCATGACCGCAAGTTGCAGGTCCTGTACGGGCCTTTCTGGATACAGAAAATGTTCGACTGCTGCCCTTGGCGGCACACTCTCCAGATCTCTCACCAATAGAAAACGTCTGGTCAATGGTTGCCAAGTAACTGCCTCGTCACAATACGCCAGTCACTGTCCTTGATGAACTGCGGTATCGTGTTGAAGCTGCATGGGCAGCTGTACCTATACACGCCATCCAAGCTCTGGTTGACTCAATGCCCAGGCGTATCAAGGCCGTTATTATGGCCAGAGGTGGTTGTTCTGGGTACTGATTTCTCAGGATCTATGGCACCCAAATTGTGTGGAAATGTAATCACATTCAGTTCTAGTATAATATATTTGTCCAATGAATACCCGTTTATCATGTGCATTTCTTCTTGGTGTAGCAATTGTAATGGCCAGTAGTGTATTTGTTACTTCGAGAAGCATGTAACAATGCAAACATGTGTACTGCAAGTGTTAAAAAATACATCATTGAATTATACTCGGCTGAAACTTAAATTTGGGTAATTAGACTCATTTATTCCCCTTGTTAGTTATCATTTATTATAGCAATACTCAAGCATCTGCTCCTAGTCTGTAAGGGAAGATGTGAATGTAGACTGGATTTACGAGGTGAGTGGGTAGGAATAGCAAACACAGACGTAAATATAGCCCCAGCCTCCCCCATTCGCTTACAGAAGGCTGGTGTATACCCTCATGAAACACGCTGTGGTTTCTTCTTGTGATATGGTGGGTTAGTGGGAGCCTACGTTTGTACATGTATAAAGGAGAGAAATGCATCACCACATTCCGGTGACCTACCTTGCTTCGAGCTTCTAACATTAACCCTCTCCTCTTCAGTCACATTACATACCCAAGAACTACAATCATACCTTAATAGGGCTCTAATGTACGCTGGCAATTGCATTTAACGTTTTGTTAACCCACTCCATTTAACATATGGTTCAAATGGCTCTGAGCACTATGAGACTTAACTGCTGAGGTCATCAGTCCCCTAGAACTTACAACTACTTAAACCTAACTAGCCTAAGGACATCACACACATCCATGCCTGAGGCAGGATACAAACCTGCGTCCGTAGCGGTTGCGCGGTTCCAGACTGTAGCGCCTAGAACCGCTCGGCCATTCTAGCCGTTCTCCATTTATCAGTAAGCATTATTTTTTATGTCATTAAAACACCTTAATTTTTCCAACACCAGCAAAGAGGCAACAGTCCTAGAGAAGTAAGGGGTAGAACCTTTTTAAAATTATATTTCGTTAAATTCTTAAGTATGAACAGTTCTGCTGAAACCCACGATTTTCGAATTATTCAAGAAAAAGGTGAATTCAAACACACACCCTCCCCCTACTCCCACCGCCATCCCACTCCTGTGTCACTGCCATGCTCGCACCACTGCGGTGAGGATTTTTAGCGTGTTGTTCATGATAGACCAACCGAACACTGTCCAAGAATTTTCAAGTGTCCAATTCTCTCTCTAATTTTGACTTGTTGGCTGGTCTACTGGCAATGTGATGTTTGATATGCAGTAAGCTCTCCAAGGCTGTTGGGTTAACTGGCGTGAACCAGGAACCAGATACCAACCCATTAATGTGCTTGAAACGGACCTGTATTGAGGTCGTAGTTTGATGGTGTGGGGTGGGAATATGATTGGTGCACGTACACCCCTGCATGTCTTTGACAGAGGAACTGTAACAGGTCTGGTGTATCGGGACGTCATTTTGCACCAGTGTGTCCACCTTTTCAGGGGTGTAGTGGGTCCCACCTTCCTCCTGATGGATGATAACGCACGGCCCCACAGAGCTGCCATCGTGGAGGAGTACCTTGAAACAGAAGATATCAGGCGAATGGCCTGCCTGTTCTCCAGACCTAAACACCATCAAGCAAGTCTGGAATGCTCTCGGTAGACGTATCGCTGCACATCTTCAAACCCCTACGACACTTCAGGGGTTCCGACAGGCACTGGTGCAAGAAAGGGAGGCTATACCCCAGCAGCTGCTCGATCACCTGATCTAGAGTATGCCAACCCATTGTGCGGCCTGTGTACGTGTGCATGGCGATCACATCCCATATTCATGTCTGGGTACCTGCGCAGGAAACAGTGTCGTTACGTAGCACATGTGTTTCGGGATGGTTTTCTCAACTTATCACCAGTACCGTGTACTTACAGATTTGTGTCGTGTGTGTTCCCTATGTACGTATGCTATTGGTGGCAGTTTTGTGTATTGCTACGTTGTGTGGTACCACATTTTGCAGTTATCCTTAAATTGTGAGAATGAGTGTATTACTGATATACTCCGGTTGGAAACTCAAATTTAAACTTTTTATTTTTATTTCTGTAGGTATATGTTCCTCTACCAGCAGTAACAGTATAGTACCGCTCTTCATGGCATGGCGTTTAAGATCTAGAACTTCCTAATGGCATAGCATGAAACCAGCTGCAAGTGAGCCAGTTTCCCGTGTGTGACTGCTCTGCCGCGCGCTTGCAGTCCACCCCCCCCCCCCTCTCTCCCCCTTTTCCATTCAGATAGCATAGTGGGATGGTGGGGAATACGTGCACTGGGTCCAGAAAGAGCGGCCTGTGTGTCAATGGACCGCCTGCGTGCCGAGTGTCTAGTTACTCGTGCTCTGCATTAATTATCTAACCATTTTATATGAATCGAAGGCGGAATACAATCATTCATGTAAAGTCGAGCAAAGGAGCACCAACAGAGAAAATTATAGATGATGTTTCTCTGCCAGTTACTGACTGGTTTTGCACAAATGGTCTATCTTCAAACTTCGAAATAAATACAGCTCATGCGGCTCAGTATTTTGTAAAAGATCCCTCCTCCTTTTAAGATAGTAGATCAACGAAAATTAGCGAACACGGTAGTAAGTTCTAAAGCAGGTGTGCATTCTGATGAAAATTTAAACTGGAATAAAAAGGACAGGAAAAGAAACATGTCACTGACCTGTTAAAACTATGTTCGGCTTATATCTTAAGCGTTTGGAGACCTCAAAATGACAACAGATTGTCGAAAAAGCCTGAAAATCTCCATATATTCTGCTACCTTACACATAAGAACAACTGTCTCCTTTGGGAACACAGAAGTCAATAAGTTGAATTAATTTGCTTTTTTTCATGAAATGATAACTCATGGGACAATATTCCTGATTAACTCCTCACTCTGACATACACACACTGAAAAAGTAAGTAATTCAAATTATGTGTGTAATTCACACAGACACATCTTTGAGGCAACTGTTTAAGTAGCAGGATACTTAAACAGAGTGTGAGGCTGTGGTTAATCCACTTTCGTAATTTATCAACAATGCGAAGTAACAGAGACATTTAAAAGCCCAAGAGTAGCAGAAAAAATTAAATGAATTACCCCCTGGTGAATGGAACTGCGACACAGAAAGGTGTGAAGTGTGCAGCCTTAAATATCTTTCAAAACCTACGTGTTGAAAGAAAATGTGTGACAGGTAGCTGAAGTGTCTTCAGTTATAAAGATTTTTCTCCTTACAATTTTTTTCTATACCAGATTAATTACTGAATAGAAATAATTGGTCATTTATAGAGAAACAACCTTTACAAGGGCCGAATACAGCCATATAAATATTTTTCATCTAAATAAATTTTTGCTCTATGTTTGTTCATTTTACACAATACACATAGTTACGTTCGTTGTACATACGATATATGGAATAAGTAACTAAGTATTTTCCTTGTTTTTAAAGGAATGATACAACAGACATGTCAAAGAAGCATTCGCTAGCGTAAGTACAATAAAGCATTTTGGTGCACAAAATACAAATGGGAAGAATATCGGTAACGTTTCATCGACGACGAGATAATTGAAGTTGAAGTAGAAGCTCGGACTAGGGGAAAATCAGGAGGAAAAGCGGCGGTGCCCTTTTAAAGGGGCCGTTATAATATTCGCCTAAAACGTTTTACAGAAATCATGGAAAACACAGATACTGATGGTCGGACATGGATGTGAGTCACGTACTTGCTGAATACACATGACGTACACAGAGCTATGGATCAAGGTAGTCAAGTAGATTCCACAAGCAGTATCGCGAGAAAGTTGTGACTGAATTTAGTATCTCTGGACATAGAGGACACAGCATGGTATCTTGGACGGGGAGTTGGCGTCTTACGTAGGAGTAATTTCGGGTGATTTCCAGGAAACTGTATTGGCATTCTTGTACGTCAACTTTGCTAAATTTTGACAGGCGAAGCCCTTTTCTATAGTCAACTACTGTGTGACGAAACTTGGTTGATATGCTAATGATTTAATGCAGAACTGATTAACGCTGGAGAAAAATAGTTCCAATTTTGGCCACCAGATGCAAGTACGACGCTGAACAGCGTCTCTTCGACGTCTCCGGCGCTCGTATGGACCTAACTGTGTAATAGACGTTTAATAATAACATCAACAAAATGTTTGACCTGTACTGCTCACAATCCGTTCTTAATCCATTGCATATGGAAACATTTCACAGCGTCAAATTTGCATCAGGTGGTCAAAATCGTAACAATTTTTTTTTCAGTGTAAATTTTTTCCGCAATAAAGGATTAGAATATCTGCCAAGTTTCACTTCCAGACGATAATTACAGACCACACTGGACGTCTGTAAACAACTGAATTTTGATTATAACCACTCGATGTCACGTTCATCGATGAACGACAGTTACCATCAAGTATCGCATAGAAAAAACCAACTTTTCATGTGCCACTAACTTTCCCATTATATTCGTATATACATGTTGTGCAGAATATGCCGTAATGTGACTGTATTTGCAGAGCGGTTCTAGGCCCTACAATCTGGAACCGCGCGACCGCTACTGTCGCAGGTTCGAATCCTGCCTAGGGCATGAATGTGTATGATGTCCTTAGGTTAGGTTTAAGTAATTCTAAGTTCTAGGGGACTGATGACCTCAGAAGTTAAGTCCCATAGTACTCAGAGCCATTTGAACCATTTTTGACTGCACTTATCTGTGAAGAGTGTCCCTTTGTGAATGTATCAGAAATGATTAATTTTGCCTTTTTTATTTAATTTCTCAAATTCTTCTGAGTGTGAGTTTCATTCATGATATAATAAAACTACATCTAGGCTTCTGTTCATACTGATGGAGACTGCCTGCAATAGCAGCTGAAACATCAGTACATTTGTCACATCATGACGTCGATACTCACCTCGAATAATTTTATAGAAATGGACTCCTGTAATCAATGATTTTCAAAACTGCCATTTGGCACCCTTGTCGCAAAGGGAAGGAGAACAGGTATTCAGTCTCCCTTAAAAAATTGCCAAGTTTCCCTGTCATGTCGAATACCTCCCACACCATGATTTAAGGATTTCGAGATGTATGAGATCTCAGCAGTTGCTTCTCCCTATGACCATCCACCAGGTCATCTGCGTGCACGTTGACTTCGAGAAGAGGGAGTTATTGACTGAACCCCGTACAACGTCTAAGTGTCCCAGTTTACTCTGTATCTCCAGCATGAAAATCTCTGTTTTCTTTGAGGTGGTGCCAGAGGTGAACGGCGAGTAGAGACTTGAGATAAGCACCTAGTGGATGACGCTTGGTGCAGACACTGTGACTTTAGCCTTAGCCAGGATTTCTTCTGTTGCTATCGGTCCATCCGTCAGAGCCAGTCTACAAATCCTGCTGTCTTTTCGTAGTATAAACCTTCTTGATGGAACCCTGCCGACTCTTAGGGACCACACTGTTGTTCCGCATATACACTGTCGCAACTATGCTATGGTATGATGCTCCTTGTCCACTGATTTGACATTTCTCATAGTCCGAAAGATTGCGCTGCGTTTTAGGTGGTCGTCCTCTGGTGCTGTTGAGTTGTGATTTGCAACTGAAAATTTCCAGTTAACTGCATCCAGTAATCAACAGAAACTAACACTATTCTTCATCAGTACGAAAGAATTTACAGATCTGAAAATAAGCAAGTTTATTCAACATATCCCCCATACCGAAGTATCAGTTTAACAGTGTTCATTTATGGTATAGCCTGTTGTATTTCCATCAGCGTCGTTGGCTAGTGTACGGTCGACCAGGTATCTACGTCATGATAGCATCAATACCTGGTTTAAGCCGTTGTAAGATATTCAGTGATATTTGCAAGGCAACGTCCTCGAGTTCTGACTGTTGGTTCATGGTTTACAGTTGCAGCAATAAAACGCTGTTTCGATGACTCGTCGTAGATGATCTGAACGTCAGACGCCGATCAGGATACTGCTGCGAATTCTTCATTTGTTGTGGTGACGAAATCAAGATTGGGCAATGAAAGTATAAATCAAATCTGCACACATGTCCCGTTACAGTTTTCTTGTCGATTGCCGTCGGACACTCATGTGGATAAACATCAATAATTAGAATAGTGTAACACGATACAAAATACTAACTTTGCGGCAGTGATCCCCTGGTGCATAAAGACATTGTTATATGTACATAGTATCACTTGCCCACAGAAGAACAGAAAATCTGATGCAAAGAATTGTTTACGTATTTTCGTCATCAGCGTAATCCATGAAGCTTTAGACATGCACTATTTTTCAGATATGTTTTCCTATTTCAGATTACTTGAAGGTGTTAAGTGCTCTTTGCTCCCTTGCAGTGCAGTCATACACAGTTCCCGCGTAACTAAAGTTTTTCTGAGACATGTAGTTTTACGAATATTCAGTTCCTTAACAATTCGATTTTTAAATCGCTTCACGACGCACTTACCTTCTGAAACACACTTTATAGTACCTTCACGTATGTGATCGCCACGTGGTTCTGCTCTCTTCTCTGAAGAGATACATACCTACGTCCATGAACTCTTCACAGCATTAACACAACAGTGTTGGACCAGGGACTGTCGCGCATCCTTTATGCAGCAGAGTTATTATACGGTATATCCATACAGCAACATGCTTATTTCCATTCCCTTGTTGCACATATACAATCCCTAGAGCATTATGAAGCTGTTTCAATTTCTCTGTTTCGAAATTGCTTTTCTGTGCATGTCACAGCATATGACGGAGACACTGGAGCCCTAGGAACCTGTTCTCGTATTGATCATGGAGACATGCAAACGAGAACATACGCTACAATAGGGTGCACAATAACGATGCACAGCAATTTGGTAGTCGGCAGATGCCGTGTCCGTCTGCTGTATGGAGATCGGATAGATTTGCATACAGGGTATAACCAGAACTTGCACGAAGAATTGTAAATGAAGCTAGAGGAACGGAGGACGTGCCTACGCCTTTGTGCTCTGCAAATTGAAATAGGCATTCAGTGCCGTTAGTAAGCATCGTCATATTTGGGGAAGAATAACTAAAGTACGAACAAAAAGGGAAAGAAATATAAATCAATATTTAATTTGAAAGTGGCAAATCGCAAAATAATCACATCAAAACATGTTAAGAATGTGCCGCTATTCATGACAGTAACTGGAACTTTACAAAGACTATCTAGAAAACCTTATGGTATCGTTGCCGAAAAGTGGCAAATCTAATGCTTTATATCTACGGTGTTTACATTATCAAGCGTGTTCAGAAAGAAGTAGTGAATGTAATTCGTATGTTCTTCAGGTAACGTGCGCAAAGAATTTCATTTTTAGTTTTGACGTTCTTTCTTCTACATCAACATGTACACGACTGCTCGGGAAATCACGCACAGATGCCTGGCGTAGGAGTCATTGGTCCACTTTAACACTATTTAGCTACCGTTCCACTCTCTAACAGTGTGCAGAAAAAACGAACACTTAAATCTTCCCAACAGAGCTCCGATTTCTCTCATTTCATTATGATAATCAGTTCCTCTTGTGTAAATGTCAACATTCGGTGGAAAAAGTTGGTATTGAAATCACGTGAAAAGATCGCGCTGTAACGAAACCGTCTGTCTTTTAATGACTGCCACCCCAACTTGCGTATTATATCCGTGACCATCTGAACTATTTCGCAGTAGTGCAAAACAGCCTGTTATACATCGAAATCTTTCGATGTCCTCCGTCAATCCTAGATGGTAAGGATCCAGTACCACACAGAAATATCCTAGCAGAAGACGGAAAAGCGTAAAGTAGACAGAGTATATTATATATCTGTCGTAACTTCGAAGTGTTCGCTCGACTTATCAGCAACATTATCTATGTAATCGTTCAAATTTAAGTTGTTGGTAATTCTAATCCGTAGGTATTTAGAATTGCGTGATTTATCATGTTAAAATTTAATGTATTCGTTTTACTACTTGTGTCCATCCCCGTCACTTTCCATCATTTAGGGTCAATTGAGAGTTTTCGCATCATGCAGATCAAAATTACTTTCTGATTGTTTTTTATCTTCCGTTGACTTTACTAGATGGTAAATGACAGCATCATCTGCAAACATTCTAAGACGGCTGCCCATATTGTCTCTGAAATCCTTTTGTAGATTAGTACTTCTTTGTTGAAAGTCACATATCACTCCCAATTTACTCGATGTCCCGAATCCAGTCCTACATCGAGTCGATACATAGTAGGCACACAATTTGATTGCAAATCGGTATCATATTGAAGATGTGAGCTCAGTTCTCGTACATGCAGATAATAATAATGAATTAAGGAGGACAAAATCTTCTGCGTTGTTAGGCCGCGTCGTATTTCCTTCTAAAATAATTGACTTTTTTACCACTCTGCTGGGATGATTCGGCGTCCACTATTGCTAGAACACTGTCAGAGACTAGTGTCGCGTTCTCTTATATACTGGTGGGTCATCGTCATAGGCTAATATTCCTGCGCTGATACAGAGGAAGGTAAGTTACTAGCTAAACCCTTAAGGATACTACTGGTGGCCCATCGACACAGAAAGGTTCTATCCCACACTTATGCACATATACAGAAGAAAGATTCGAGAAGTGGTGGAAATTTACTAGAATGAGGTAAATGTGCGGCCGCGGTGTGCGAACATTATAAACAAGTCACCTCGGAGCACAATAGTATTTTGGGTAAAGTTTCCTCTTCCTCCGTCCGTTTCGCACCTAGCCAATCATGATGTCCAATCAGTAGCTGTGTGAGGAATTTCAACCAATAACCCTCCTCCAGCCTAAGTGTGGAATAGTGTCTTTCTATCCAATGACGATGGGCCACCAATAATATCCACAAGAGCTTAGCCAATAACGCCTCTTCTTCTGCATCAACGCGGGAATATTAGCCTACGATGATGGCCCACCAGTGCCAGCAACAAGAATTTTAGCGATTACTCCCACTTCTCCAGCCCAAACGCGGGAAAACTCCCCTTTATAAGAGAACGCGACACTTGTCTCCGACAGTGTTCCAGCAATAGTGGACACCGAAAAATCATGAAGAAGATCCCAGTAGAGGAGTCTTATCGTCGGTTATTTATCAAGGAAATATGACAGGGCCTAGCAACCAACATGATGCTATCTTTTGTGACAATGGCCACGAAAGCCTGCTGATTTACATAATTAAGGATGATTTCGCCTTTTTGCAAGCGCAAAAATTATTATCTTGCTTTAACATTGAAACATGTTTCGCCATTGCTATGGCATCCTCAGTATTTTTTTTTTTTGTTTTATTTTACATTGTGTGTGTCCTGTGGCTCCGACCGAAATCAGCTCGGTGTCTAATTTAGTACACCTCGTCATCATTGTAGTATTTGGCTAGTCCTGAGCTGTGACAAGTTTGTGACTGTATGCCAAACGTCTTTCCGGGTAGTTGAACTGAACGTTTTCTCCTGTTCGCTTATGAAAGGGCTCTGAGCACTATGGGACATAACTTCTGAGGTCATCAGTCCCCTAGAACTTAGAACTACTTAAACCTAACTAACCTAATGACATCACACACATCCATGCCCGAGGCAGGATTCGAACATGCGACCGTAGCGGTCGCGCGGTTCCAGACTGTAGCGCCTAGAACCGCTCGGCCAACCCGGTCGGCCTTCGCCTATGACTACTGCGTCTTGCTATGATGCTGTGAGGGTGTCCAAGCCACAGCAACACAGCAAGACGCAATATTCACAAACGAGCAGGAGAAAACTTTGAGGAAAACTACATAAAAACACGTTTTGCACACAAAAAAGAACTTGGCACAGCTCAGTACTTGTCAAGTACTAGTGGGTTAATTAATAACGTCGTAGGGTTTTTGTTTTGGTATGGGTTTATTTATATATTGTCATTTTTGATTTGTAGTTCACTGCAGCTGTATGTTTGCAGATTGTCATCTTGTGATTTGAAAATAGTGTGTGGTGCTGTGAACGCTAGCAAATGGAATACCAAGTGCAGGAATCGGAGCATTTCCGACATACTCTTTTCTTTCAGTTCAGTAGAGGAATGACAGCAGCGGAGACAGCCAAAAACATCTGCACCGTATATGGGGATAAAGCTATTCGACAGATCACGGCAAAAATGTGGATTTCTCGTTTTAACGATGATCGATTTCTCATTAGTGACTCTCCACGTTCAGAAGTCCTTCAGGATTTTATGAAGATCGTTTAAGCACGTTAATCTTCAATGAGCCACTTCAGCATAATGGCAAATGTGATAATCTGACGTCATTCCAACATTGTGTGATATCTGCATGCAATAGGAAGGTTAAAAGATCGGTTGTTTGGATATCCCATGCTCTGAGCCTAAATCTTCAATTGGTTCGTGAACAACACTAAGCATTCCTCTGATGTGTCGTTACTGATCACGAGCAATGGTGTTTTTATGCTAACATAAGCTGAAGAAAGGAATGGTTGAGCTCAAACAAAATAGTAACTCCCCATACAAATCCTGTGCGCATCCACAAAAAGTAATGCTATGTATATGATGGAACAGCGACGGTTTGGTGTGCTACGAATTGCTTCCCCGAGGTGTAGCCATCACTGCTGACATTTATTGTCAACAACAGAAATGACTAGTAGACTAATTCAAGATCACCGTCCGGGAAGACTTCATGCAGTGATGCTACAACACGATAACGGCCGTCCGCTTTCTGCTAGACTGACAAGAAACACTACACAATACTGGGCCAGGCAGTCATTCCGGGCGCACATTATTCGCCTGATCTTGGGTCCTCAGATTTTCACCTTTTCCGCTCTCTATCTAACAACCTTCAAGGAACTTCCTTTCCGGATGAAAATGAACTCTGATCATGGCTCATCGGCCGGCCGAGGTGGTCTAGCGGTTCTAGGCGCTCAATCCGGAACCGCGCGACTGCTACGGTCGCAGGTTCGAATCCTGCATCGGGCATGCATATGTGTGATGTCGTTAGGTTAGTTAGGTTTAAGTAGTTCTAAGTTCTAGGGGACTGATGACCACAGATGTTAAGTCCCATAGTGCTCAGAGCCATTTGAACCATTTGAACCATGGCTCATCGAGTCTTCGCCTCTTGCAGTCGCGGAATCTAAAAGTTACCCATAGCTTTGGTAGACTGTTGTAAATAGTGAAAGACAATATATTATTCTTGAATAAAGTCTCAGTTACGTGTATCTGAACAACAACAAAAAGTGTTCGAATATGTGTGAAGTCTTATGGGACTTAACTGCTAAGGTCATCAGTCCGTTAGCTTTTTTTTTTTTTCATCAGTCTACTGACTGGTTTGATGCGGCCCGCCACGAATTCCATTCCTGTGCTAACCTCTTAATCTCAGAGTAGCACTTGCAACCTACGTCCTCAATTATTTGCTTCACGTATTCCAATCTCTGTCTTCCTCTACAGTTTTTGCCCTCTACAGCTCCCTCTAGTACTATGGAAGTCATTCCCTCATGTCTTAGCAGATGTCCTATCATCCTGTCCCTTCTCCTTATCAGTGTTTTCCACATATTCCTTTCTTCTCCGATTCTGCGTAGAACCTCCTCATTCCTTACCTTATCAGTCCACCTAATTTTCAACATTCGTCAATAGCACCACATCTCAAATGCTTCGATTCTCTTCTGTTCCGGTTTTCCCACAGTCCATGTTTCACTACCATACAATGCTGTACTCCAGACGTACATCCTCAGAAATTTCTTCCTCAAATTAAGGCCGGTATTTGATATTAGTAGACTTCTCTTGGCCAGAAATGCCTTTTTTGCCATAGCGAGTCTGCTTTTGTTGTCCTCCTTGCTCCGTCCGTCATTGGTTATTTTACTGCCTACGTAGCAGAATTCCTTAACTTCATTGACTTCGTGATCATCAATCCTGATGTTACGTTTCTTACTGTTCTCATTTCTACTACTTCTCATTACCTTCGTCTTTCTCTGATTTACTCTAAAAAACCATACTTTGTACTCATTAGACTGTTCGTTCCGTTCAGCAGTTCATTTAATTCTTCTTCACTTTCACTCAGGATAGCAATGTCATCAGCAAACTGTATCATTGATATCCTTTCACCTTGTATTTTAATTCCACTCCTCAACCTTTCTTTTATTTCCATCATTGCTTCCTCGATGTACAGATTGAAGAGTAGGGGTGAAAGGCTACAGCCTTGTCTTACACCCTTCTTGATAGGAGCACTTCGTTCTTCATGGTCCACTCTTATTATTCCCTCTTGGTTGTTGAACATATTGTATATGACCCGTCTCTCCCTATAGCTTACCCCTACTTGTTTCAGAATCTTGGACAGCTTGCACCATTTTATATTGTCGAACGCTTTTTCCAGGTCGACAAATCCTATGAACGTGTCTTGATTTTTCTTTAGCATTGCTTCCATTATTAGCCGTAACGTCAAAATTGCCTCTCTCGTGCCTTTACTTTTCGTAAAGCCAAATTGATCGTCACCTAGCGCATTATCAATTTTCTTATCCGTTCTTCTGTATATTAGTCTTGTAAGCAGCTTCGATGCATGAGCTGTTAAGCTGAATGTGTGATAATTCTCGCACTTCTCAGCTCTTGCCGTCTTCGGAATTATGTGGATGATGCTTTTCCGAAAGTCAGATGGTATGTCGACAGACTCATATATTCTACACACCAACGTGAATAGTCGTTTTGTTGCCACCTCCCCTAATCTTTTTAGAAATTCTGATGCAATGTTATCCATCCCTTCTGCCTTATTTGACAGTAAGTCCTCCAAAGCTCTTTTAAATTCCGATTCTAATACTAGATCCCCTATCTCTTCTAAATCGACTCCTGTTTTTTCTTCTATCACATCAGACAAATCTTTACTCTCATAGAGGCTTTCAATGTATTCTTCCCACCTATCTACTCTCTTCTCTCCATTTAACAGTGGAATTCCCGTTGCACTCTTAATGTTACCACCGCAGCTTTTAATGTCACGAAAGGTTGTTTTGACTTTGCTGTGTCTGTCCTTCCGACAATCATATCTTTTTCGATGTCTACGCATTTTCCCTGCTGCCATTTCGTCTTAGCTTCCCTGCACTTCTTATTTATTTCATTCCTCAGCGGCTTGTATTTCTGTATTCCTGATTTTCCCGGAACATGTTTGTACTTCCTCCTTTCATCAATCAACTGAAGTATTTCCTCTGTTACCCATGGTTTCTTTGCAGCTACCTTCTTTGTACCTATGTTTTCCTTCCCAAATTCTGTGATGGCCCTTTTTAGGGATGTCCATTCCTCTTCAACTGTGCTGCCTACTGCGCTATTCCTTACTGCTTTATCTATAGCGTTAGAGAACTTCAAACGTATCTCGTCATTCCTTAGATCTCCCGTATCCCACTTCATTGCGTGTTGATTCTTCCTGACGAATGTCTTGAACTTCAGCCTACTCTTCATCACTACTATATTGTGATCTGAGTCTATATCTGCTCCTGGGTAAGCCTTACAATCCAGTATCTGATTTCGGAATCATTGTCTGACCATGATGTAATCTAATTGAAATCTTCCCTTATCTCCCGCCCTTTTCCAAGTATACATCCTCCTCTTGTGATTCTAGAACAGGGTATTCCCTATTACTAGGTGAAGCTTGTTACAGAACTCAATTAGTCTTTCTCCTCTTTCATTCCTTGTCCCAAGCCCATATTCTCCTGTAACGTTTTCTTCTACTCCTTCCCCTACAACTGCATTCCAGTCGCCCATGACTATTAGATTTCCTTCCCTTTTAGATACTGCATTACCCTTTCAATATCCTCATACACTTTCTCTATCTGTTCATATTCAGCTTGCGACGTCGGGATGTATACCTGAACTATCTTTGTCGGTGTTGGTCTGCTGTCGATTCTGATTAGAACAACCCGGTCACTGAACTGTTCACAGTAACACACCCTCTGCCCTACCTTCCTATTCATAACGAATCCTACACCTGTTATACCATTTTCTGGTGCTGTTGATATTACCCGATACTCATCTGACCAGAAATCCTTGTCTTCCTTCCACTTCACTTCACTGACCCCTACTATATCTAAATTGAGCCTTTGCATTTCCCTTTTCAGATTTTCTAGTTTCCCTACCACGTTGAAGCTTCTGACATTCCACATCCCAACTCGTAGAACATTATCCTTTCGTTGATTATTCAATCTTTTTCTCATGGTAACCTCCCCCTTGGCAGTCCCCTCCCGGAGATCCGAATGAGGGACTATTCCGGAATCTTTTGCCAATGGAGAGATCATCATGACACTTCTTCAACTACAGGCCACATGTCCTGTGGATACACGCTATGTGTCTTTAATGCCGTGATTTCCATTACCTTCTGCATCCTCATGTCGTTGATCAATTCTGATTGTTCCGCCTTTAGGGGCAATTTCCCACCCCTAGGACAAGAGAGTGGCCTGAACCTCTATCCGCTCCTTTCTTATGCGGAAGTCTTCGGCCGCCAATGCTGATTATTTATCGAAATTAAGGAAGTGGCGGGAATCGAACCCGGGACCGAAGACGTTTTGATTATGAATCAAAGACGCTACCCATAGACCACGAATACACACCACTTAACCTAAATTACCCTACGGACAAGCACATATACCCATGCCAGAGGGAGGACTCGAACCTCCTTCGGGACGAGCCCTACAGTCCATGATTGCAGCGCCTTAGACCGCTCACCTTATCCCGCGAGGATACGTGTATCTGTCATATTTGTTAAACTTACGGAGAGACGCTACGAACTTACGCACCAAACCAACACATTAATGACATGGTGCATGGTGTACAATTTTAAATTCGTTGCAGATTTCTGTTGGCAGCCACACGACACACACAACGTAAAATGAAAGAGTAATAAAAGAAACCCCACTGAGGATGCCGCAAATATGCTAAAACATGTCTGGGTGATAAAAAAAAAACAATAATTTGTGTAACTACAGACGGGCGGACCCATCGTTAATTCGTTGTGATTTTAAGTCTCTCGTGAGGAACAATGCAAAAAACCCTTCTGGAAGTCTAGAAATATGGAATGAGATTGAGATGCTTTGTCGACGAATTCATTACATCGTGAGAATAATGAGCTTTCTGCGTTGCAAACGAGCAATATTACCTAAATACATTTCCACTACTTGTCAGTAGATCGTCTCCTTGCAGAGAATTCATTATGTTGCAACACAGTATATGCTCCAAAATCATACAGCAGATAGACGACACGGATAATCAGTGGATTACTCCTGTTTCATTTCCTGTGTACTGGGCTCTATTGTGCAACTATCCAGCCTTTAGGTACGGGTCTCACGACGAGCGAGCGGCTGTACGTGATTGCCAAATATGGACCTGTTCTATCAGCATGCGTTGAAGTTTGATTTGAGCTGCAAGAGTTGCCATTAAATAATTACCTGAGTTGTTTTGGTGCCCCAAGGAATCTACTTCTGTGTTACTCATGTTTCCAGTTGTTTTTCTTTATTGAAGGATTTTCGGATACTCCCATTTAGTAGCCACTCTTTTGTGGCACTGTCATCAGCGTCGTTACATCGGTATCGCACAGTACAGGTTCAGTCCTTCGGCTGGTGTACTTTTCATTCGACCAGAATTCATTTACTTCCTGAAGGATACAATATATGTTAAAATCTGTCAGTAGGTTAGTACCCATATCTCTACATGGTGTCTCACAAATAACCTTACGTGTTACTGCGAGACTTTTAATAGTTATGGACAACGTGTTCAGTTTACTAGTTTACTGTGTACTTGGTAATATATTTATCCTACACAGAAAAAGAAGTAAATATCAGTTCCGTAGGCCTATGTATTTATAGTCCACTAGTTCCTCTCTTTGTAACAATACATTATAGATATTGCCTCATAATGATTCGTTAGCTTCACTAATATAAACTGATCTGTTGACAAATGATTTTCGTACGTAGACGGGAAAAACTGTGTAGTTAAATCCCGTCTCGCATGTTCCCTGTGGTAGCGTCACTGAAATTTCACAGCGGTGTTTCCTCTGAACATGCCACGAACATTTCGATCTGACGTTGTAAAACAGAGAAGTCCACCAGTAACACACATACCCATTTTTTTTCACTTTTCCCCCTTTCTCTACTTGCGCGGGCGCACATAAAGCAAAAAAAAAGCAAGTAAAAACACGGAAATACAGTGAAATACCGCAGCACGAATGACTGCTAGCAGCCTGCAAATAACTCAAAGAGCAATTAAGTAGCCTGGAAAACGTTACGTCACAGAGAAACAGCTAATAAACGTAAACGAGAATTCGCTTACATTGAGCTCACTTCGGTAAAGCTATAAGGCATAATAAAAAACTAACACATGACGTTTTTCTCGTATCCGGCACGACGAACATCCAGGACTGACAAAAATACGGAGATGCAGTAAAATATATCAAGAAGCCTAATAATCCTTCTCACGGGATTCTGACCTCTTCCACTAGAATAACACAAGTGTGAACGTTTACCTCTGTTCACATTTTCTTTCTTCAATATTCAATACTTAGAATTGAGATGGAAGATTTTACAGGTGCCATCGCTGTTCAGCATATCTTGGTAGTAATGAATGTCACACAGGATATATAAGGGACGCTCAAAAAGAAACGAGCCGGAGGCGTAATTACAGAAACTATTACCTTTACGTTGGAAGTATTGCCATGGCTGTTGAGACACTTGCCCCGCTGTGACACAAGGCGGTGAATGGCTGTCTCCTAAAATTCCCGGGGCTGCGATGTTAACCAGTTCCGTACGTACAGCTGTACGTCGTCGTTCGAGGTGAGTGGTTTGCCCCTCAGAGCCTTTCTAAGAAGACCAAAAATGGCGTAATTCCAGGGAGAGAGGTCCGGACTGTATGGAGGGTGGCCGAGAACCTCCCATTTGCATTTCTGCAGGCGTGCCGTGACAGTGTTGGCCGTAATGTCGTGGCGCAGAATGACCCCACGGGTGAGATTGCTGGGTCGTTTTGGTTTGATCGCCAGCCGAAGGGTGGTCAAGGCTTGCGACTAACTCTGGGCATTCACAGTTGTTCCGTGTTGCAGGAAGTGAATCAGAAGGGGGCCATCTTGGTCAAAGAAGAAGGTAAGCTTTCCAGCTGTACGTGCGGAACTGCTTCACATCAGTTCCCCGGGAATTTTATGAGACAGCCATTCACCACCTTGTATCACAGTGAGACAAGTGTCTCAACAACCAGGGTCAATACTTCTAACACACAGGCACTGGTTTCCGTAATTATGCCTTCGGCTCGTTTCTTTTTTTAATGCCCCTTACACATTGGAATTTTATATCCTGAAAACTCATATGAACGTGTACTTTGTCACACCAGTACACGTATTTCATGTAGTGTAATTAAAAACATTGCGTACCGACCGACATCGAAGACTATTACCCTGGTTTAGTGGGGTGGCCTATCGATTGGAAGCATATTCGATGGCATGTATGTTTCCCTGTGGAGTCAGTGGGCTAGTAAAAGTGTAATATCTGCAGGTGTTTATTTAAGCGGCGTTAGAACAAAGTGTAAATGTGAAGGAATCTCAACAAAGGTGTAGCTCTCGCAGTTACAAAACGTAACTGATAGAGACTAAAACGAATTGCAGCAATCTGTGGGAACGGTTTGGCTGTTTGGCAGGTATAGCAGCTGTGAGGCATACGTAGCTGACAAAAGGATCAAGTAACAGGCATTTTCTTAAGTGCATTGTATCTTAGGGTACACTGATCACGAGATGAATTCTTAGCCGGCCGAGCGGTTGTAGGCGCGACCGCTACAGTCGCAGGTTCGAATCCTGCCTCGGGCATGGATGTGTGCGATGTCCTTAGGTTAGTTAGGTTTAAGTAGTTCTATGTTCTAGGGGACTGATGACTTCAGATGTTAAGTCCCATAGTGTTCAGAGACAGTTTTTGAATTCTTAAATACAGCTTAGTGGTACAAACAACTTTGCGGAAGTGAATTTTGCTAAATGACGGGAGTCGGTGTAGGAAAAAAGCCTGCAGCTTAGCGTGAATACAGTTCTAAAAAACAATAAAGTTTATAGCATGGGTATAATTTCTTCTTTTCTTACTTGTTACAGATGATTTATTTTGCATGTCAGTATTATTTTCAGACACCTCTCAAAATCCATTCTATGATCATATTTTAGTATGAGATCTGAAGATGATAAAAAACAGACCGAAAATAGTTAACAACAAATAAATGTTTTTCTGGGGTAGAGACTCTTTGTGATTATTTTTAAAGTACTTTTTTTCAAGACCATTGTTCTTCAGGAGAAGTGTTCTCAAAAATTACTGACTGAATAACTAGTCTGATATTTGGACATTAAGAAATTTAGAGCGATTAGGTTTAGAATACTGAGACTGAACACGGAAATACGGGTACATTTTAACGCACAGAGCCTTGCTAATAATAATACACCAAAATATGTCAAGGTTAGCATCAAATCATGATACATGTTATAAAAGTTGTTGAAAAGAGAAGTGGTATTCTAAGGAAAAAAATCCGAAATTAGAAATGCCTCGAAGTACAAAAGACGAGCTAAATTAAAAAATGAGTAAGTTGAACATGCAGGTATGTCCTTTAAACTTATCTGTACTGCTCAATGTTATGACGAGGAAATTAATTTCTTATGGGAATCTATCATGAATAAACAACAGAAGAAAATTGATACTCTTATCAGGAAGCTACATAAAATTGCACACAATTTTTTCAATAAGGAGCATACATTCTGTCCATCGTTTTACTTCTGCAGAAACAACCCCCTTAAACCAGCGAATTAAATATAACTTAAGACCTACTCTAAACGATGTAAGCATTAAGTGCATAATAGCTGATGTTGAAGTAGTGAGTAAACATTCATATTTGAGTAAATCAGATGTCTGCAAAATTACCTCAAAAACTACAGAATAATCACCAAAAAAATTTACAAGTAAAAGAGATAATGAATCGCAAACATTTCAAAATATTAATGACAGACTTAAAATTTATCAAGCAATCGCAAGAAAGGCAGATGACGATAATACATTGGTCCTTGGTAATGAAAGTGATTATATGTCAAACACTCTAATGTTTGCCAAAATTAACAAAGATCCAACTCCGAAATTTGAAAATTCGATTACAGATTGATTAATGGTGATAATTTCCTTCTTTTACTGAAGAGAATGAATCCTCAGTTAACTAAATGAAGATCCCAATTAAAGCTACATGAGCCTAATATGCTAATATGTCCAATTGTTGACAATATGTACTGTCCATCGCACGACCTAATCAAAAAACTGAATGATATTTTGAAAGCTTTTTATGTTTTTGAAGAGAATTTTTGTATAGAGCACAATCCACAACGTTGGAATTCATGGCGATGCATGATTTGCCCTGTTAGATATTACGAAACTATATACTAACATATCAGTCACTGAAGAAAAAACCGTAACTAAAAACAATTTACTTCAAAATAAGATTATGAGAACAGGAGAAGTAACAGAGTACATTGAGGTATTTGGAAATACTTTTGATTTCAGCTACTTTTCTTTCAATGACAAAATCTATTTCCAGTAGGATGGATTAGCAATGGACAATTCGCTAGCAGGTACCATAGCTGGCATCTTTTTTAATCATGTAGAATTAAAGTTTTTCTAAGAAATAAGGCCACAAATAAGGAAACAGATTTATATTATAAGAGATATGTTGATGTATAAAAATTTTACACATGAGATGGACTCCCTCGGTAACATTTTAAACAAGGTTCGTCCTAATCTTCCTTTCACGGTAGAACACTAAAAAAATGATAGAATTAACTTTGTAGACTTACCCATTTCAAATCGTAGCTATAAATACTTTTATACGATACACAGGATGCCGGCTGTTGCTGATATAATTATTAATGCAAATTCATGTCATCCTTCTAAATACAAAAAGCTTCCTTCAAATCTACGGTTCTCAGTGTACTCAAATTACTTCTGGACCCACAGATGATCTAAAAAGAGCTAAACGGTTTAAAGCAAATTGCCAAAACTAATTGTTTTAACCCCAATGATGTTTATTATTTGCTTCGTAAATAGCAACAGTCTCACAACAATCTTACCACTTCCATTATCAAACTTATACAATTGTCACACATGAGCTTAATGTCTCATAAAATTAATAAATTGTTCAAGAACACCGATTTGACAATAGTGTGTACTACCAATAATATTTCACACTGCTGGCTGAAGCATATAACTGGAAACTGAAGTGATATCTAACTAAATTCTGTTGTTTGTAAAATGTTGTGTAAATAATTTCCACAGACAGGAGATCGGCCATATAACTTAACACCTACTCTAAACGATGTAAACATTAAGCGAATAATAGCCGATGCTGAATTAGTGAATATTCATTCCTATTTGAGTAAAACAGATGTCTGCAAAATTACCCCAAAAACTAAAGAATTATCACCAAAGATATTTACAAGAAAAAGATATAATGAGTAGCAAATAGTTCAAAATATTAACGACAGGCTTAAAATTAATCAAGGAATCGTAAGAAAGGCTGGTAACGATGATACATTGATCATTGGTAATGAAAGTGATTATATGCCAAAGACTCTAACGTTTGCCCACAATAGTGAGTAGTGTCCTTACTCTCTGACACACGATAGATGTTACAGAAATGGTTTTTAACAAGTTAGGGGCAATCAAGATAGCAGAACTTCAGAAACGAAAAGGAGGAATTAGCATGAGATTAGAAAAGGAAGCTCTTTAGCGGATGAAGGGCAAAAACTTTAAAAATATTAAATTGGAAGGATCTTCAATGACAGTCAAAATTTTGATTTCTTCATTCAAAATAAAGAGAGGCTAGACTACGAAAGCAAGTAAGAAAGGTCACGGATGTGTGACAGAAACAGGGAAGTACACCTGGAGAAGAAGGTGCGAATGATGTGCTACACAGCTGTAACAATTAACTTACAGACAAATCTTTAAAAAGAGTCGTTACAAATTGGAACCAAGTTTTCCTGTGAAATAAGTTCATAATGGTTTGTCGAAGATAGTCGATCATGACATCGATCGTGGTGCTTAACAACCAACTCTTTCACATCCTAACCATAAATTTGTATCAAGGTGCTTCCATTATTTCTTGTGTCAATACATGTTGATGGCAACAGAATGATAATACTTACTGCTTGCTAATTCCATTAATACCATATTTCGAACGCTGAAAACAGTTTATTTCCTACTCCCTTTCTTACTACCATGTATTTAGACTCGGTAGCAAGTAGTGACTATATTAGGACAAAAGGCTACATAGGGGACCAATTATTTACTTAACTGCTAAAGAGTAACACGTGAAAGGAAGCTGTTGTGTAACCATTTAAAATCAACCAAAAGACTGCTTCTGAAAGCAAAATTTCTTCAGCAGATTATTTTAGACAGAAAGCTTCTACCCTAACGCATCATTAGAATTTACATCACTGAAATACAAACCATAACCAACTCCTCCAAACTTAGGTCATATTATAGGTTAACTTCCTTCAAGAAGAGAAATTTTATTCTTCTCATTCATCTTTAATTTCGTACAATTATATTTGCTAAGTTAGTAGACAAGTTTTAGTATACAGTAACGAGATCTTGGTCCAGGTCGTGTACACATAAGAGACGGACTGCAGCGTCATACAGATGCGAGTTGGAAGGCCATGTGGTCAGCAAACCGCTCTACCAACGGTTTTGCAGACTATCTAGCCGTTAGTACTTGGTCAAGTATCACCTCAATTGAGGTCATGAACTAAGGGCAACCCGTATCATCCGTCCCGCACGGAAAAATCCTTGGTAGTAGCGGGAATCGATCTCTGGTCAGCCACATAACAGCATTCTATGCTGAGAACTCACCTACGGAGACGGACTTTGTATATAACAGTGGACTCAAATATAGTTGCTCCCATATTAAGATCAGTTTAGTGTGTAACAGAAAGATATTTTTAACTCTGTCTTCTTCGTCTTCTGTATATGGCAAAACACCTTGTAATCACGAATGACGAATGCTCCTGCCATGCTCTGTACCAGTGTTAAATGGCTCTTAGTGCGCTGCACCAATAATGTGGTATAGGGGGCTTCTTAACACAGGGTGGATTTCATATTGATGTTGCTTGGTAGACAGTGCAGCATACCAGTGTCGTGTGGAAGAGAGTGCTTGCTACTAATCATCAGAGGAAGAGTGTGCTTCCTGGCGATGCTGAGTGAAAGAGAGTGCTTCACGTCAACTTTGTGTGACAGAAGGTGTTTCTTACAAGTATTACTTGGCATGGGATGCTGGGTGGTCGGTAGAACTGTTTGGTGCCACAGTGTGATTCATAGGTATGATGCATGGAAGCGTGTGTTAGGGCGTTTCATGCCAGTGTTGTGTGCCAGAGGGTTGTTCTTAGAAATGTTAAGCGGCAGAGGGTGCTGGGTGCTCCATATCAGTGTCGCGTGGCCGACAGTGTGTAATGCAATTTAGGTTGCCGATGGTGTACTGTGTCGATAATGTAAGGCAGAGTGTACTTTGTGGAAATGTTGCAAGGCGGAGGGTTCTTCTTACATATGTTACGTGACATCGGATGCTGTGTACCATTGTTGCAAGGTCAGTACCAATGCTGTTTTGCAGAGATTGCTCTGCACCGACACTGCGTGGCAAAGTGTGATTCAAAATGGTTCAAATGGCTCTGAGCACTATGGAACTTACTTCTAAAGTTATCAGTCCCCTAGAACTTAGAACTACTTAAACCTATCTAACCTAAGGACATCACACACATCCATGCCCGAGGCAGGATTCGAACCTGCGACCGTAACGGTCACGAGGTTCCAGACTGTAGCGCCTAGAACCGCACGGCCACCCCGGCCGGCAAAGTGTGATTCACATCAGTGTTGCACGCCAAAGGGTAATTCATGGTTATGTTTCGTGGTATATGGTGTTTCGTACTAATGCTGTGTAGCAAAGGGTACTTCATAGTGACGTTACATTGCAGACGCTGCATCATACTAGAGTTGCATTGTAGAAATTGTTTCAAACAATTGTTTCGTGATAGAAGGTGCTTTATACCAGTGTGGAGACTTCCATCCTACCGAACTGTCGGGGCAGAGTGGTTTCAAAGCGATGTTAGTTGGAAGAGTGTCTCTGTAGCGATGCTATGTTGGGAAATTTGGGAAAGTTCACAGAGAACAAGTAGCTCGTGCCTGAGCTACTGAAATTGGTGAGCCGGCCAGTGGCCATAAATCGAACTCAGTACTTTCGGGCGCAATGAGTCTGACTGGAATTGCATTTGGACAGCTGGCAAGTGGTTGTAGCTTTCATCGATCTTGGACTTCAGTCGGGCAGACTAGACAGTGCGCTAGTAATCCATCTAACATCTTACTGCCCAGGAGTGGATAACGTGAGGTAGTGTGCTTATTTTAAGGTTCATGAAATGTTTTCTGGCCTCGTTTCATTTGGTAAATATCTTTGGATTTTGCTAAGGAACCAGCATATGAGATGCCACTGATTCTGAAGAACGCAAGAGATACTAATCTGGCAATAAATAAGTAATGCTGATGTAATTTAGGTACATCTCTTTCTCTCTCATACGCACTGACGTGCCAAAAGTCATAGGACAGTGATATGCTCTTATGCAGATGGCAGGAGTATCGCGTACACAAAGTATAAAAGGGCAGTGCACTGGCAGGACAGTAATTTTTACTCAGGTGATTCCTGTGTAATGGTTTCCTATGAAATTATGGCCTCACGACAGGAGTTAACGCACCTTGAGCGTGGGATCGTAGTTGCACCTAGACGCATGGGATATTCCATTTCCGAAATCATTAAGAAATTCACTAATTGGTGATCCACAATGTCGAGAATGTGCCATGAATACGAAACTTCAGGCAACGACTTTCACCACGGAGAAGCATTGGCCGACGATCTTGACTTAACGACTGCGAGCAGAGGCGTATGAACAGAATTATCAATGCTAACAAACAAGCAACACTGCGTCAAGTAATTGCAAAAATCAATCTGGGGCTTACGACGAACTTCGCCGCTAGGCAAATGAGGCAAAATCTGCATTAACCAGCTATGGCGTAGACGATTGGAGCGAGAAAGTCTCTTTGGTAGTAGCACGATATAACCTTCAGTGTATCTCCCTGATTTGTGACCCCATCGGCTGGACCTCAGACGATTGGAAAACCGTGGCCTGGTCAGGTGAGTACCGATTTCAATTGGTAGGAGTCGAGTGTGGCGCAGACCCCACGAAGCTATGGACTCAAAATGTCAACAAGGTAAGAATTATTAACATCTTGCAGCCCCGTCAGCAACTGTGATAATTAAACACGTAACTCGTCATGATCACTTGCAAATAGAAACCAATCTTTACCTGGCTTCAGCCAAAATAATTTGGCCTTCTTCAGTAGCTATTCAGACTAAGCTATAGCATGCCAAAATTTGGTCATGTCAAGTATAAAACTGTAGCACCCTAGTAACCAGTCAACAGTCTACATTACTTGGACTGAAGAGAAACAGCAGGCACAACTGCGCAGACGAGGTCGCTTGGCCGTGAGAGCTGCGCCGGAACATATCGCAGCGAGCAGCTATGTACCGTGGTGATATCGTGCTATTATCAAAGAGATTCGCTTCTGAAGAGGGCCAAATTATTTTGGTTGAAACCTAGGAAAAGATTGGTTTTGCAGCTGAGGCTTGTAACACCATAGCTCTAATACTCTACTGATTTATTTTGTCTTTTGTTTTATTTAATGTTACATCATTAAGCTACTGTAAATGTGACGGAATAGATAACACAAAATTGTATACTCCATTCTTTACAAAAACTTTGATGTCATGATTTGAGTCTATGCAACGTAGTTTATCTGTCATTTAAATTCTTTGTCCCAATTGGAGAGAGACAAAACTTACTGCATATAATTGTAATTTTGTTTAAATAATTTTTTGTTGAAATACTAATATGTGCAAATGCTCTGTTTTATTTAAAATTGTTGGTTTGCTCTTATGTAAACTGCTGACATTAAAGGTTCTAAGTTAGTTTGTATGTTAAAGGTATAGTGGTTCCCCTCGGAAACGGAACTGTGTAGCGCGCGCAAATTGTGGTTGGCCTAGGTAGAAAAGGTGGAAAAACAGTCAGTCGTGGACGAGCTACCAAACTGTGCACTGCCCATGTAAAAGTTGTATGTTGTGCTGGTTCCGAGAGAGGCTTTTCCTGCCGCTTACCAATGCTTCTGATGAATGGATAAATATCTAGAACGATTCTGGAATTCGTATCTATCATCGCCACCAAGAAGGGACAGAGTCCAGCAATTCTGCCTTCAAATCCACCTACCAACATGCAGTTGCCGCCACATTGCCCAATCACTGTAACGGAATACTATAATAATGTACAGTGGAGGCTCAGATTATTGGATGTTTTTGCGTGCACAAATATAAGGTAACTTATAACTGAATTTTTGTACCTACCTTGATTTTTTCCCTGTCACAACACCTCTCAGGTTCCTCTCCATTTGAACTATGATTACCGTGTGTGTTAGCTTGTGGAAAAGATGAATGCCTCAAAGCCAAACAGTTAATTAAATAATGTTGTTTGATCTTTGGTAAGAAGGGAATATTCAGATTTACTGTGGATTTAGTGAAATTGTGGGAGGTAGTAAACGTAGTTTTGTGAAGTTTCAAAAGACACCTATTTTATCATTTACTTGAAAGTAGAAAACTGTGGTAATAAAGACAATTTGCTGTTTCTTTTAAAGATTAAAAGTTCTTAAAACTGAGGCTTATAACGTTTTGCTTAGTTAATGATCATAGTGCTGCCTGTAGAAAATTTTAAAAGTTGAGTCAGTTCTTGCAAATTTGTCAACATTGTGTAGTAAAAGTAGAAAACTGCAATAGTGGAAAGTTATATATTCATGTTTGCTTAGTGTTTGTCTCTCTTTTGTATTGTAAGTGCATATTAATAGTATAACAGGATCCACAGTTTGTCTATTGTGGTAATGCTAGGTAACAAGTAACGGGAAGACCACTATTTATGGAAACAATAATTCACTTATTCAAAAGACAGTGTGAAGTAACCTGTTAGTGAATTCCAATTAACTTTCATTTTAAATAGTAAAGTATTTAACTGAGAGAGACTTAACCTGTGACCAGCCCATAATTTTACAGTGAACTACATTTATAATTTTCTGTCAACTAGGAAATTGTTTGAAAAATAATACTTAACCTATGTCTAATTTATGATTCTGCAGTGAATATTAATAGTAATGTTATAGAACTTATTCGGTTTGAATAAGCCCTGAAAGTAATAGTGTTTCGTCATCTGTTATATTTATGCAAATAATCTGTCCTGCTCTGTCAACTTCTAATCTTAACCGTGAACATATGCAGGTGTCAGAGTTCATTGCATTCACGTGTGGCATAGTATAGGTTGTGTTTGCCCGTTAAAGTTACTGATACCAACTTTCTTTAGCAAGAACTTTAATCTAACTCTTGCCTAATTAGGCTGGCGACCGTTTTCTTTATTCTTTAAACAGTGTAGACAGGCAAAAATATTGTTTGTTACTGTTCGAATATTTACGTAATTCTGACTTTTATTCCCGATAAGCCACCTCCGTTAGGTACAACATGGTCAACATAACAAAATTCCTCTCAGAGGGTAACACTGCTCTGTTGCTTTATACCTTAATCACTCTACCAAAATAGTTCTATTTTACAAACTGCGTCCAGCTTCGAGGTTATGGTATAGCAGTAGCTGACGGAAGAGTTATAGGCTGACGTGTTACATGTCAAGAAGGTACTGTGCAATATAGTGGTGGCTCCATTATGGTGTGCGTTGTGCTTACTAAGAATCGACTGCGTATTCTGATCCTACTAAACCGATCATTGACTGGAAAGTTACTTTCAGCTACGTGGAAAAAAGAATTCCGACATGAATCTCATCCAAGATTAGTAGAACAAAATAGGGAGGTCAGTTCGCGCACAAAGTCCCGCGCCGGCAATTATGAACAGTTGTAGGGGCATCATGCTAACGGCCTTGCCGCAATGGTGACATCGGTTCCCCTCAGATCACCGAAGTTAAGCGTTGTCGGGCTGGGCTAGCACTTGGATGGGTGACCATCCGGTCTGCCGGGCGCTGTTGGCAAGCTGGGTACTCTCAGCCCTTGTGAGGTAAACTGAGGAGCTACTTGACTGAGAAGTAGCGTCTGTGGCCGAGGAAACTGACATGTGGCCGGGAGAGCGGTGTGCTGACCGCATGCCCCTCCATATCCGCATGCAGTGACGTCTGTAGGCTGAGGATGACATGGCGGCCGGTTGGGACCGTTGGGCCTTCTTTCTTTTGGGGGGGGGGGGGCATCATGGCTCAGTATTTCTGCAGGCGACTTCCTACTATTTGTTGAGACCATCACGTCGAGTTGTTGTACTAGACCTAAAATAAGAACGACACGAGATTAGGAGGTGCCCTCTGACTTTTGTCAATTTTCTGTTCATATATGGCTTATTTGCAACACTTGCAATCTTGTTGTTGAGCACCACTGTACAAGACATTCATCTGCAAAAAAAGCCTGACGAATTTGATAGGCGTGCTTCACGTAAAAAGACTTGTTTTCATCAGAGTCTAAATGACTAAAATTTATCCCCCGTAGCGTGAGATGGCAAACTACGTAACTTCTGTGGCACAGAATTCAGCAGCCGTGTAACCTGTGCCGCATAACAACGCTGGCCGCGCGTTTCCCACGGCTAAAAGCAGACGCTCTGCCCGGCGACTGAGCAAAGGCCACTTACGTTAGCGGAAGGAAAGGCGCGAGCGCCGGCAGCGCCGTGCGGCGCAAAGCGGAGACTGCGCAGGGCCAGCAGCAGGGCGGCTGCCCGCCTGCCAGCGCCACCACTTGCGGTGACAGCTTCATTTCCTCGCTGCGCGGCCGGCGCCCTTTGAGCGCGGTCCGGCCAGGGGCGGTGCGGCCGCGGCTCCCGTCCTCAAAGGGCGCCGCTGAAAAATGGCAAGTGGACTGAAAAGCGGCCGTCACTGATAGTCGGGCCAGGACGGCCTCATAGTCTGCCGCTGCGAAGACGGGCACCGCGTCCTGACAGCGGCGGCGGTGTCGCTGGCCGGGGAGGGAGGAAGGAAGGGCTCCTCGTGTGAGAGACCGCGAGGAGCGATACTGACATGAAGGCTTCGTACACAGGAATTCTGCGTCCACGTGCACACTTTCTGGCAGCCACTTCCGATGTACCTCCAAGGGGCGTTCGATAAGTAAGGCAACACACTTTCTACTCTGAGAGCAGACATTATTCAGTAACCGGCCTTTGTGGCTGAGCGGTTGTAGGCGCTTCACTCTGGAGCCGCGAGGCCGGTAAGGTTGCACGTTCGAATCCTGCCTCGGGCATAGATGTGTGTGATGTCCTTAGGTTTCCACAGCAAATGCCCCATTTTTCCCAAGCGAAATTTAGTGAGAAAAAAACTTTTTGCTTAACTTACTGAACTCCCTTCGCATAATGCGAGGCCACCAAGGGGTATTCTTTATTTTAAAACTACCCGATTACCATGCACTGCCGGTTATTTTTGTTCCGTCACAGAGGTTATCAGTTGAGGCTTACTTATTTATTGAATGCTCCGCTTTCATCATACCATTCTCAGTAGCCAATCACTCAGCTCCCTATGTACCCTATTTAACCCGATACCTAAAACCGGTGGTGGCGTCGGAGTCACACAGAATTTTTCGCAAACAGTCTATCACATGTGTTCCATATTTTGTTTCTACACACTCCTCTCCCCCTGAGGTTAAATGTTTTCCATCAGGCTATTGACGCCAAAAAATATGCATGTATCAATAATATTTGTTATATTTACGTGCCTTATCGTTCACACCCATGCCTCGCCCCTGTGAGAGCCATGTAAGTTATTGAAGTACTTTTAATACAGGAAGTAACTGTAAACGTGCCTCGTTTGCTTTAAAATGCGTCACGTATTACAGAATTACGCTTAAATGTTACCAGTTTCTCACCTGGTACTATATATATATATATATATATATATATATATATATATATATATATATATATATATATATATGCGCAAAGTCTGGTTGAAATTGCGCCATAGTTTTCAAAGCTATGAAGGAACACACACACACACACACACACACACACACACACACACACACAGTTCACTTAAATGTAGAGGTCTACTTTCCGATGCACACACTAAATCAAACGCTGAAACGAGCCGAGAAGTTATGTCTTATTTCTTCTACAAATCCATATTTGTGCAACTTCTGTTGCCTTTCTCTAGCTTGTAGTTCGAAAAATAAAGTTATAAATAGTATTTAAATTATTCCCGTATATGAAGAATTCATGAAGCTCGTTATTCGGAAAATGTACCAAAAGCGTCAGTGTTAAAGCAAGTCAAAAGCTTACTGGCCAACGATGGCCTTCGAAAGTTGATACTACACAGGAGAAATATTTGTGTTAGTCGGCTAGAACATAAGCATAACCATAAGATAAGAATAAGAGGAACAACTGTCTTCTAATTGTCCGTACTTTGAAAATGCGTCAAACCGTTACCCTTTGAATACATGAACTATCATAATTAATAGCGAAAACTAACGCCAGTGAATGCATTGTTATGGTCCCGGAAGTACAAAAATTTCAGCACACTTGAAGCGACAGAGGAGTGTCTTGCAGGAAGCTGAGCATATGTGGTTAACGATCGCCAATGACTGTAGTATAAAATAATGTCAAAATCAAAAAAATGTGTTTGAGATTGCGGCCGTGGTGGGCGAGCGGTTCTAGGCGCTACAGTTTGGAACCGCGAGACCGCTACGATCGCAGGTTCGAATCCTGCCTCGAGCATGGATGTGTGTGATGTCCTTAGGTTAGTTAGATTTAAGTAGTTGTAAGTCTAGGGGACTGACGACCTCAGAAGTTAAGTCCCATAGTGCTCAGAGCCATTTGAACCGTTTGTGTCTGAGACGTAAACTTCGTCATTACTTCCTCATATCTTCGGGAGGAAATTTCAAGCTTGGTCCGCTTTAACAACACCAAATTCTTCAGCATGTTTAAATGTTTCAATCTGTTGTTCACTCGTATCTCTTAATGGAGTAACTACTGCAGCCTACATCCTTAGTGTATTCATCTCTTGGTCTCCCTCTACGGTTTGTCCCCTCCACGCTGCCCTCTAACACTAAATTGGTGATCCCTCGATGCTTCAGAACATGTTCTACCAACCGATCCCTTCTTCTAGTCACGTTGTGCGACAAATTGTTCTTCTCCCCAATTCTATTCAATGCCTCCTCATTAGTTAGGTGATCTACCCATTTAATACTCAGCAATCTTCTGTAGCTCCACATTTCGAACACATCTATTCTCTTCTTGTCTAAACTATTTATCTTTCATGTTTAACTTCCATTCATGGTAACACTCCATACAAATACTTTCAGAAAAGCCTTCCTGAAACTTACATTATACTCGATGTTAAAAAATTTCTTTTCTTTGGAAACGTTTTCCCTGTCATAGCCAATCTACATTTTATATGCTGTCTACTTCGACAGTTATCAGTTATGTTGCTTCCAAAATAGCAAAACTCAGTTACTAATTTAAGTGTCTCATTTCGTAATCTAATCTTCTCAGCATCACCTGATTTAATTCGACTATATTCCATTATCGTTGTTCTACTTTTGTTCACGTTTATCTTATATCCTCCTTTCAAGACACTGTCCATTTCGTTCAGCTGCTCTTCCACGTCTTTTGCTGTCTCTTACAGAAGTACAATGTCATCGGCAAACCTTAAAGATGTTATTTCTTCTCCATGTACTTTAACTCCCACTCCAAATTTTTCTTTTGTTTCTATTACTACTTGCTCAATAGATTTTCTCCTTTCGTAGATTAATTTCAGTATATCTTCTATTACCCAAGGATTTCTACTAGCCCCCTTCATTTACCCTACTTGATCCTCCAATGCCTTCAGTATTTCATCTCTTAAAGCCACTGATTCTTCGTCTACGGTATTTCTTTCCCCCATTCTTGTCAATCGTTCCCTAATGCTCTCTCTGAACTCTATACAACTTCTGGTTCTTTCAGTTTATCCAGGTCCCATATCCTTCCTTTTTGCTGTTTCTTCAGTTTTAATCTATAGTTCATAACCAATAGATTGTGCTCAAAGTCCACATCTGCCCCTGGAACAGTCTAACAATTTAAAACCTGGTTCATAAATCTCTGTCTAACCATTACATACTCTATCATTAGTATCAACATAGCTAATGCTAAATTTTATTACTTGCTTAGCACCTCTGTCGTATGCTTCGAAATTTTTCATGAAGTATCCATGTAATCAAATCTGCGTCAGAGATGTATGTGGGTGGTGAATGCATTTACTGTGAGCGCACAGCGCCCCGTACAGCTGCTGCGAACGGCAATTGGCGCTTGATGGCGAGTAGACTGGCGTGAGCATCCGAACCACAAGGGCGCCACATCAAACAAATTCCCGGCAAACGTTGTGGGCAGTGTCGCCCCACCTGTACTGGAAAACTCGGTTGGCAACCGCAACCAGTTAGAGGGGCCGCTCCCACCTATCAGGCGGCACAGAGGGCAGCGTAGACTGTGGGCTACGGTACACAAGCTCTACATCTCATCGGAAGGGAAGACGACAAGAAACAAGTACACGTTGATATACGCAACCAATCAAATACTGAGGTAATACCCAGGATGCAAAATTAGCAAAATTCTATTCTGTTTCATTATGCTTTATGCATTCTCCTGAAGATTTTTATACAAAACGTATTGGAAATAAGTTTCCTGCCGCTTTTAGGATCTGTTTTTCCACTTGTTAAGCTATCCTACTCAAGAATTTACTCGAAAAGGCTGTGGTGTCCGCGGTCAAGTGGCAAACAGCATGTTCTACATCGTGATTTGTTGTCGTAGTTCTTTGCTTTATTTGCTGACTGCGTTCCGGAAGTAAATTTAATTTTTCTGTTGTTGGTTAGCAGAGGAAGAAGACGTTCTGTGTGTTTTCCAGAAGAGCAATGTCAATAATCAAGAGTGTATAAAAAAGTATTAGTATAACAGCTGCACGTTTTAGTTGTGACAATATTAGGACAGTACGGACGCCCATCATAGCGTCAAAAAGAGAGTTGTGTTTGCCATTTATAAGGAAATGTGTTACAAGTGATTTGAACATTAATAAGCTTGCAGTGATTTAAATTATGGCTCGTAAACTAATTGAAATAGTGTATTGCTTTCATTGCCGTGATTTGTTCAAGCCAGAGTCTTCGTCGGAATGAAAACAACAACAACGTTGATATAAAGTGCTGCAATTACTTTCACTAGTGGAAGCACTGGTAGACATAGGGCAGCTGAGACCGAGATTGTGAAAATGTACAATTGAGGGACTTCACTAAGAGGTTCATGCTATTGATAAGGTACTGATATATCTTATTTATCCCAATAAACATCGATATGTATGGCAATGTGTTCCTCGCAGATGTAACGATATATCGATATCGAAGAGGCAATACCGAGGGCCGATATTTTTCACGTTTTTCGTTAACTGTCTGATTAAAACTGTGTGCCGGACCGAGACTCGAACTCGGGACCTTAGCCTTTCGCGGGCAAGTGCTCTACCAACTGAGCTACCCAAGCTCGACTCGTGCCCCGTCCTCAAAGCTTTAATTCTGCCAGTATCTCGGCTCCTACCTTCCAATCTTTACAGAAGCTCTCCTGCGAACCTTGCAGAACTAGCACTCCTGAAAGAAAGGATATTGCGGAGTTCGAGTCTCGGTCTGGCACACAGTTTTAATCTGCCAGGAAGTTTCGTATCAGCGCACACTCCGCTGCAGAGTGGAAATCTCATTCTGGGAACTATCTGATATTTGTTCTGTTGAAAATTTAGTAGATCATAATTTCATTTTCACTGTGTGAAGGAGTCTACGTAGTCTGACTATTTTTTGAACTTTCATCACGTCCAGTCTTTTTTTCTTTGACTATGTGAAGCAAGAATAGGTGGCACAAAAAAGAAGTCCGATTGCACTGGGGGCTGGTCGTGTGAGTGGAATAACAAGGCTTCCGATGTAAAGAAATACCACCAAAGCTGCGGTAAAAGTGTGCTTTTAAACCGAATAGTGTGCTATTTCTTCACATCAGCATTCTTCAAAAACCGTTGCTGAAAATTATGAACAAAAATCTAAATGACAAGTTTGGTCTTTACAGTGGGCGGAGACGCGTGAGGGGAAATGCTGACGTAATCAGCGCTACCAACAGAATCTGCAACGTCTAACTTCACCATGCAGTGTACGCCCGTGGTAGGGGAGTCGTCAGTGGGAAGGCATGTCATGCCTAACGGTCCGGATTCGATTCCCGGCTGGGTCGGAGATTTTCTCCGCTTAGGGACTGCGTGTTGTGTGGTCCTTATCATCATCATTTCTTCCCCATCGACACCCAAGTCGCCGAAGTGGCATCAACTCGAAAGACTTGCACCATGTGAACGGTCTACCCAACGGGAGGCCCTAGCCACACGGAATTTACATTTTAACATGCAGTGTTGACACTACAAATCCTTTGTCACTAACGTTGGCAGAAATTTAAAAAAAACAGCGCGTTGACATGAAGTGTTCCGGACAAATCCGGTAAGCGGCGAAACCCAGCGTCAGATCTTTCGGACAGCTTTTAGTGTGCCGTTTACAAGCAGTTACCATTGTTAGCAAAGTGGTTATCGCCAAGTGTGAAAGTGCATCGTTTTCCTTTCAGTTATTGCTCTAGGAGGCTTAGGCAAGCTGCTGGCTTGTTGACGTACAGAACATGTAACACTAAATGAATAGTTAAATATACATCTCTAAAAGTGGCAGCATATTTACAGTATGCAGCCGATATTTTTGTAGGCTGGTAGGGCAATATTTTAGCGTCGATATGTCGATTCTCTTTTTCGATACATCTAGGGCCAATAATATTTTTTTAATATATCGATAATCGGATTCCCGACATTGTTAAAAATATCAACAGTCAAATGGTTCAAATGGCTCTGAGCACTATGGGACTTAACATGTGACGTCATCAGTCCCCTACAACTTAGAACTACTTAAACCTAACTAATCTAACGAAATCACACACATCCATGCCCGAAGCAGGATTCTTATCTGCGACGGTAGCGGTTCCTGACAAGCGCCTAGAACCGCTCGGCGACGCCGGCCGGCTATTAACAGTTCTGATGACGATAATAGTAGGACAGGGAAAACAAAACGAGCTACAAAAAGACCATGATACCAGGTAACAATAGTGAAGAAAGCTACAAATTATAAAACGTTTTAAATAACATCAAGACACGAAGCAGGTGGCAGGTGTAAGAGTCAAATGACTCTTAAGGGTAGCAGTACTTGAGAAACATGGTTATTTTCTATCCCCGGTGTTATTCCAGTTGTACCTTCAACAAGCTACGAAGGCCAATAAGCATCAATTAGGAACTAGAGTAAAAAGGATACATTTTGAGGTCTGTCGACGACAGTGTAATTTTATTCTGCTGGAGAAAATAAAGCAGTGGAACGCAATAAACAGTGTCTTGAAACGAAGTAAGATGAAATCAACGAAACCTATCAGAGGTGTTGAAATGTGTCTGACGTACATCGAACAACTCTGAGGCAGTTAGGTTAGGAAAATGAACACTAAAGTTAGTAGATGAGTTTTGCTATTTGTATAGAAAAATAACTGATGATGGGAGGAAATAAAATGCAGATTGGCAAAAGCAACGAAAGACTTTGTGTAAACAGAAATTTGGTAACATCTAATTTCAGTTTCAATGTTAGTGTCTTTTTCTGGAAGTTTGGAGTGTGGAGTGTAGTCTTGTACGGATGTGAAACGTAGACGATAAACATTTCAGGCAAGAAGAAAAGAGAAGCATTCGAAATGTAGTAGGGAAGAATTTTGAAGGTAAGGCGGCTAGAACGAATAAGTAATGACGAGGTACGAAATCGAGTTGGGAAGAAATGATATTCATGACTGAAAGATTGAAAATGGTGATAAGACAAAGAGTGATGCATCAATTAATAGTCTATTTGAAAGCGAGCGGAAGAAAGTGTAGTAGGGTGAGAAGGGAGAGGGGGGGGGGGGTAAAATTTTTTGTCGGAGAACAGAGCTTGAAGAGAAAAGGGGTAAAAATTGCTGCCGGAGAACAAAGCTTGAATACAGCAATCAGTTTAAAACGGATATGGGTTTCAGTAGTAATACAAAGATGAAGAGACATTCACACGATAAACCAGCGTGTTGAGACACGACAACAATAACGAAAATAAAACATGGCGTTTCCTCAGTTTCTGCTTTTAGGCAGCGAACGCTCCATTTTCACAGATATTTTTCGACTGATTATTCTCAAATGTGTAGATTTCTCCACAAGCCTATGGATTCACATCCACGACCGTATGGTCAGATGGATTAATTTTATCTGCATTAACGTTGCCGAGATTGTAAAAATAAATTCGGTAGTAGGGTAAAAATTTTACAAAATATTTCGTATTAATGAAAAATGGGTGATTGTAGAACAGTAAAGTAACGACCTTGTTGTTGACATATTGTATAAATTTGAAATGCCTATCCTTAATAGTTTCTGAAATAGCAGAACACAAACGTCGGGAAGTTAATGTGAGCAAAGCTGGACACTAGATCATCCCTTACATCACTGTTGATTATAAAATAATCTACGTTGGTGTCTGTTCGACACAGGTGGTATGGTCGGAAATAGGCAAGAGTTAGAAGAGCTACCGAATGCAATACACAGCCCAATGTATATTGAAGTAATGGATAAACAAAGGGAGTTTCAACGTAAGGTAGATACAAGGACACCGTAGTAGTATCGTCATACAATCTTTGAACAGGTATTGTAGAATTTTATGTGGATAATGTTGCTAGAGTTAATACTCTGTACCCAGAGTAACCGACTGTCGACAGCAGACTACCACGAACGCGTTTATCGTTGCATCAAAACGAGTGAGAGACTCAGAAATGAATATCCACCGTTCATTGCCGTTTGGGCGGTAATACCTAAGTTAATATTACTTCGTAATGGCCCATTTTTACGTATGCGAACAAAAGACTGTCAAGCTTTGTACGGGAATCAAAAGAGTCCTGATTCACGGTATTGTCATGTAGGGGTTACATCGAGCTTTTTATCCTGTATCAATTTCAATAAAATCACTTTTTCGATGTGACGGTGTCTGTCGGTTCTAAGATACTGCTGAAAAGTGTGGTGGAAAAATACTTGGCCAACACAAATATCGGAGAAAGCAAGGTAGAAGATGTGGGGAAAAAAATAATCTGACGATCGTAGTAAGGTAGGTGTTAGCAAGAAACGGGCGCAGGTAAACTAATTTTCATTCACTTAAAGAGCTCCATTATAAGATATTGTTATCACTTGTGGAAAATGTTCTTGAGATTTACGGCAGGACATATTACGAGGACATGGAGCGTGAGATGAAGAAACTGTAGGAATGTAATATTTCGTGCGCCACATAGTAAGGAAGTTAAGTTAAAAATTTCAAACCGTACTAGAAACAATTTTGCAGCGGGGGACATATATTGGAAGTTTATCTGAGTAGCCAGTATAATTTGCCTAAGCGGTTGGCGAAGGCTCGCTTTGTTCTGAATATAGGGGGCAAATTTCAGCATGCAAATAATTCCAGATGTGGCTGCATGGTGTTTCCAGGAAATGTATCTTTCAAATCCTGAGTAGATTAGCACAGGTTATGGTGGGATGAGATATTATGAGATCTCTGTGTGTGAGTGTGTGTATGTGTGTGTGTAACCAGTGGCTAATGACGTCGGTTTTCAGCGACATCTTGGGGCTCACCTGCTAGGTTTAGCACTCACCAGACACTTTCCAACCAGTACTGTTATTTTTTCCAAATCAGATGCAGGTGCATCCTTTATAAACTTCGTTCTCAATTTGCTTCTATTCTACGTATGATTGTTATGTAGCATACTTCACAGGTTTGGTAATATTAGTAAAGTTGACTTGCGCGCAACGTTCTTGGCACGTTGGAAAACGGAGGCACTAAGCTTGCTAGTCCACGTTGTCTCTCCTGACTGCACCGTGTCTTCGGTAATCAGAGACGTAGCTCCACCCACAGATATTCCCCAGCTGATGGGACGTCGAAGTAGCTGTCCAATATTTTACTCCAGGAAGGATTTCAAAGGTGCAGCAAGTTCGCGTTCCGCAGCAACGGAAGGTTACTTCCAAAGAGGGTTAGTGGAATTTTTAAAATGTCACGGTCTGACATTTTGAACAAAACGCATCTGCTGCAATCCAAAAGAAAGAAAACTTTTGCTATCTCCAAACTTACAACAGCCTTGCTTACTCAATTTGATGTATTTTTGACACAAAATAAAGCTACTAAGGGAACTGAAGTACGAACAGCAGGGTTTACTCGTAACTGAAAGCAGCTTTTAATTGGTCAAGCGTCGAAACAGTACGTCTATAAGAAAGGGGTATTACTGGATAAGATGCAAGCAGAAAACAATTCATTTCTGGAGAAGGAACATCAAATTTACAATGTTACTTTTTCCCTATCTTGTGCAGCTGTAGCTGTGATTTACGACGTTTAAGTATGGATACGGGTTCGATTACGCAGCTCATCCGTTAGGATTCAAAACATACAAGGGATAGCTGTTATTATTTATTATTTCCCGAAAATGTAAGAAATTTGAACTCTTAACAAAATGACAGGAAATGTTTTTACAACTGGAATAATTAGTACTACGAGAAAATTTGTGTGGCTCACTGATTACGAAATGCTACGATTACATGTCATAGCATAGACACCTGATTCAATATGAAATTTTACTTATACCACTAGTTTTGAATACCCCAGATAAATGTATATCAGTTTCAAACACCGTATTTTCTTGTCTGTGTTCGTTGTTATCCCATAAATTTTATATCTATAAACTACTATGATACAATCATGGAACAAATTTACTATGGAATAAAGAACTCATACAATAGAGTCTTATGGTTAAGGAACATTTTCTGTATTTCAGATACTCGTCCACCGCATAATTTTAATCCTCCTCGTAGCTCATCTTATGTTGCGAATGGCTGATACTGATACTGATAATCAACAACCTATCAATTATGTAAACGTAATAAAACAAGAAGACTGCTACCAAGACAATTGTGACAAAATTACTTACTTCTAACCTGAAGCTGCATACCACATTGTACGTTTGTAAATTCTGATGCTGAACGGTACTGATTTTTATTTTAGAAGGTTGACCACTGAAATGCTGTAATCTTTACAGAAACGAGAATCCTGTGAATTTCAGCTAAACTGGTTCTTCTGTTAATTACGTCAACAAAATAAACACGTAAAAAATGTACATTAATTTCAACGAAACTGTGTGTGGCCTTCTTGTCCCATTTCCAAAGGACTGAAAATACACAAAGAGAAGAACTACTTTCTCCTCAAAATAACATTTGCTAGGGAATAAATTTATGAACACTCTCTTGAACACAGCAGTCTTTATGTATCCACTTTCATCCAAATACCTTGTAGTAACCTTTTAAATAACATGTACGTTAAAAATGGTTCAAATGGCTCTGAGCGCTGTGGGACTTAACATCTGAGGTCATCAGTCCCTTAGAACGTAGAACTACTTAAACCTACTAACCTAAGGACATCACACACATCCATGCCCGGGGCAGTATTCGAACCTGCGACCGTGGTGGTCGCGCGGTTCCAGACTGTAGCGCCTAGATCCGTTCGAACACATCGGCCGGCACTTTTCTGCTCATCAACGTCGTGCTTATTAGACACTTAGTAGTACCATAAACGGCAGCAATGCTGAGGAAGGAATTAAACACAGTATTCACTGAAGTGATTTACGGAATGATAGGAAATGTAACGCCAGTTGGCAGGACGTAGGTTTGAGTACCATACCTTCCGAAGTTCTTGATTAATGTAGACGGTTACTAGAAAAGTTACACTCATATTACACCTTTTGATATCCATTCTTGATATTTGCTCAAACAG
This sequence comes from Schistocerca gregaria, assembly GCF_023897955.1. Taxonomy (NCBI): domain Eukaryota; kingdom Metazoa; phylum Arthropoda; class Insecta; order Orthoptera; family Acrididae; genus Schistocerca; species Schistocerca gregaria. The sequence continues at coordinate 114,261,193 of NC_064925.1, forward strand.
CTGAGATACATACAGCATTTCTTGGGTGATGATGATAGGCATATGAAGCAATTTAAAGTGCGGTAGACTGCTAACATTATATAGTTATGAAGTTCACGATTGTAACTTCGGCCTGTAGCCATTTTTAAGTGCAAAGCTGGGAAAAATTTTGAGCATGGACACTTAGAAAAAAATTTAAAGATGAAACAATGCATATGTGTTTTCTTTACGTGGTCTGTCTCCAGTGGCTGTGTATATAATGTTTTTGGATTCGTTTGAGTTAATTACAGAGAACTATTGAACACGATCACAGTTTGACAGGAACTATCTTCACCACTACCGACGACTGCACTGTAGGTGAGTTTACAGTTACTTTCGTATTTTTCAAATCCGGTGCGATAAGATATAAGAGATATCTCTAACGAAAGGTTCGCCGAAGTTATATAGCTACGTAAAATATTACAAAAGAGCAAATCACTATAGGAGACTACTGCACAGAATAAAAGGAGTGGTCCGCGAGAGAGCTCTCCAAGTGAGCTTTGGAAACTGAATTATCTCTCAAATGTTTCAGGTTTCCGTGAAGGTTACTGAAAACTGAAACTGCTGAAGCTAGCACAAATTTCTGCGCTAAAGTTACGGATATGATTTTGAAATGCTAAACATCTGTATAGTGTTCATTCAACTAACGCTTTTGAATGACTCTACACTACACAAATTACCCAGGTATTCTGTGAGTATTTGTGAAGGAACGGTCGAATTAAAGTTTCAAGACGTTTCAACAACGCGGGCTCTAGCATGTTCGTGAGCAGATATTACAGATTGCTCTGATCGTCACCATTAATTGATAATGATCAAAGCTATCAAGAAACGTGACATCACACGAACAAGCAAAAATCAGCAACATATATAATTTCTTAAGGTTTTCGGTTATGATGCAGGGTGTTCATAATGAAGATATTAACACACAGTTTCTGGAATAGTTCTTCGTTGAGATAAGTACAATAAAGATTTCGATCTATCTTGAGTCCTAATAATTTACAACGTTTATTTTCTCGATGACGTAATACAATAAGAAATAGGAATCAACAGGAATAAATAGGGGATACAATATCATAATCAAAAAAGTCAACCCCGAAGTTAGAAAGAGCCGAGAAGTGGAGAATTATCTCACAACCGGATTAATAGCTCATACATCCAAGCTGCTGGCAGAAATAATATATACAAAAATGTAAAAGAAGACTGATGATCGGTTGGATTACAGTCTAAATTGTGAGAAAAATAAGGGTAAGTTGGAAAGACGGGTAATATATAATACGTACAAGAACAAAGATCGAACAATTAGGGTGGAAAACCAAGAACAAAGTGCTCGGATTAACAAGGGTGTAAGGTAGGGGTGTAGTCTTTGGCCCATATTGTTCAATCTATACAACGAAGATGCAGTGAGGAAAAAGAAAGAAAGGGTCAAGAGTGAGATAAAAATTCACAGTGAAATGATATCAATGATAAGACTCGCTGATGACGCTGCTATCCTCAGTGAAAGTGAAGAAGAATTAAGGGATCTGGTGAATGGAATGAACAGTCTAATGAGAGAAACACTGACTGAGTAAAGTAAAGACGAAAGCAACGAGAAGTAGTAGAAATGAGGACAGCTAGAATCTTAGGTTAGGATTGGGGAATCACGAAGTAGACAAAGAGAAGGAATTCTGCTACCTAGGCAGCAAAATAATCCATGTTGGCTGGAGCAAGGCCATGAAAAGCAGACTAGCACTTGCAAACACGGCATTCCTGAGCAAGAGAATTCTGCTAGTATCGAACATACGTCTTATCTTGAGAAAGAATTATTTATGAAAATAACGTTTGGAGCACAGCATTATTTGGTAAAGAGTTAGAACTGTGGGGAAGCGGAACACAAGAGAATCGACGACTTTGATATGATGTACTACAGAAAAATGTTGAATATTGGGTGGGCTGATGAGGTCTAAAGAGGTTATCCTCAGAATCGGCCATGAAAAGATCAAGTGGAAATCACTGACAAGAAGAAGGAACTGGATGATACGATATCGTTTAGGACGTCGAGAGTAGTTCCACGGTACTAGTGAGAGCAGTAGAGGGTAGAAACTGTGGAGGCAGAGAGAAACTGGAATATATCCAGCAAATAACTGAGGACGTAGGTTGCAAGTGTTCCTCTGAGATGAAAACGATGGTACAGTAGTTAAGGCCTGTATCAAACCAGTTAGAAGACTGATGACTCAGGAAGAAACTTTCCTACATTATCTGATCATTCGGTCATAACAAATTTTCGCTTCAACAGGAATTACATACCTAAAACTAAACATACATTCACTTTGCACTTACATAGTACTTTCCTCACCTGTGGCACAGACTGTGTTACCCATTATCCTATTTGATATGGTAAGTTGTTCCACGTCTATCGCCTCTACCAACTTGAATTTGAATATTTATAGCTCATTATTCATATTTAGTCACGAAATTTCCATGTATACCAAGAAAATGTTTGGTCTTTGTACCTAACTCTGTGCAACCCTTACCTCCACTGTCATTTATCTTTTACCTTATATTGGCACAGGTATTTCCATTTTCCATTCGGTAGATGTAAAAGAATCATCGGAACGTCTTTATCTCAATTTTGTTGGCTTACTATATATGGAAAATTCTTAACCTCGCCTCAGGGACATATTTTAGAGGCCATCGAGAGCAGCACAGCAATGGAGTACTCTACATCTTCTGTGATGTCGTGATATTTCTTTCGGTGTTGTGAGACTTACGCCCTCAATGGTCCAATTATGGATTCAGTTTCCTTAAAGCTCGATCATACAGTGGAGACCTTTACTGCTGGTGTGTACATCCTTAGCGAAATCTTCTTTCTCTCGGAACTGAAACTGACCAAGTTGGCGAAAGGTGACATCAAGAATACTCGAAGATTATTTCTTGAAATAATTAACTGTCTTGAAATTTCACATTTCAGAAAAATCAGATATTTTTCCGAAGCCAGTGCAGCTTTTCTTTAATTTGCCAGCTGTTAAAGAGAAAATAAATAACTACCAATTCTCCCACAGAAGCAATCATATACGGGATGACAATATTGAACTATATGCAATAAAATCGCTATAACGTTTGCCGGTTTGCGTTAGGACGCTGAAACTGCGCGGTTGGCCCCGGGGCATAATGGGAATTAGTATGCACAGTATGATTTGGTTAATTTACGAAGCCCACTTTCATCTCGATGGGTTCATCAACTAGAAAAATTGGCGCATTTGGGGGACTGAGAATCCATATTTCGCGATGGAGAGCCTCTTCACCCTCAAAGAGTGACTATGTGGTGTGCAGTGTCCAGTCACGGAATAATCGGTGCGATATTTCTTGATGGCACTGCAACTACCGAACGGTACGAGAATGCTTTGGAAGATGATTTCATCCCTATTATCCAAAGTGACCCTGATTTCGAAAAGATGTGGTTCATGCAAGACGGAGTCGACCCCATCGAAGCAGGAGAGTGTTTGATGTTCTGGAGGAGCACTTTGGGGTACCCAAAGGTTACTGGCATATGCCTCAATTGGCAGCCATATTCTCCGGATCTAATCACATGCGACTCTTTTTAATGGGGCTACCTTACAGACAAGGTGTACAGCAATAACCCCCAAAGCATTTCTGAGCTGAAACAGGCTATTCAGGAAGTAATCAAAGCATCGATGATCCGACACTTCGGCGGGTCATGTAGAATTTCGCTATTCGTCTCCGCTACATTATCGCCAAGGGTGGCAGCCATATCCCACATGCCATAACCTAAGAAACTTTCCGGCAGATTGAAACGTTGCGCCGGACCGAGATTCGAACTCGGGACCTTTGCCAATCGTGGGCAAGTGCTCTACCAACTGAGCTACCCAAGCACGGCACATGCCCCGTCCTCACAGCTTTACTTCTGCCAGTACCTTGTCTCCTACCTTTTGATAAGCTCTGCTGCAAATCTTGCAGAACTAGCACTCCTCAAAGAAAGGATATTGCGGAAACATGGCTTAGCCACAGCCTGGGGTATATTTCCAGAATGATATCTTCTGTACAGTTTGTAAGGTAGGAGAGGAGGTACTGGCAGAAGTACAGCTGTGAGGAGGGGGCATGAGTCGTGCTTCGGTAGCTCAGTTGGTAGAGCACTTACCCACGAAAGGCAAAGGTCCCGATTTCGAGTCTCGGTCCGGCACACAGTTTTAATCTGCCAGGAAGTTTCATATCAGCGCACACTCCGCTGCAGAGTGAAAATCTCATAATGTCAATACCTAAATCCCTATATCTGTAGTGACGATTACGTGTTGGCTGAAGTGTGTGCACGCGTAGGTTGTAACTAATTTGCGTTTGTTTTGACTTAATTCAATAACTGTCACTCTGTGTATACAGAATACCCAATTTCTTTCGCACGTTTAACTAAACTGATTTCTCTACGACATAATGATTTATACCAGACATCATAGTTGATCGCACATACTTTTTCTTCTTTTTTTCAGAATTATAGATCCGCACCACATTGGCATTCACGAGACTTCAAATGTGACATGCTAGTATCCACCTCTCGGATGATGCTTGATACCTCGCCATACAGAGAAGCGGAGTATTTACAAATGATTCAGAGGCCATCTCCGGAGATGGGCCTTAAGTGAGTTGTCAGTGCCTTTTGAATCCAGCGCTCTGCACAATTCTGTCCATCTCATATCATGTGCCCTGCTGCGTGACCCGTGTACGACTCAGCAAAAATTACCATCACAGCTCTTGCGATAACCTAACGTTTTTGGTATTGATGAGTACATATTTGTTTCGCGTTATTTGAATCTACACTCTTGATGGTCCCTTCCAATATATACCCGTACTAGCCTCTTCCAATAGGGTTCCAGAGTACGTCTGTAGAAGATAAATTAGCATTTAAACGTGGAGGATTCGAAACGTGTTGTGTGATCAGACGTGATTCATGTACCGCTTCGCAATATTGGTAAATCTTCTTGGTAAAAGAAGTCGTGCCAACAAGAATGATACTGTGTGATGTTCCACGAAATTTTTAACTGCGGGGAGTTATATACTTCTTGGATCAGTGTTCTGTAGCAATACCGAAATCTCGTTTATAGCGCTATATTTTAGCTGCAGTGAGTGGAATATTAAGAGATATTTACACATCACATACCGACGCTCTTATTTCGTTTGACACGCAGAGAAAATGGCTGTGACGGCCTAGAATCATTCGTCAAAGCTAAAAAGTGATCACCACGTGGTTTGGGCAACTTAATAGAGTTTTAGTGACAAAAATATTTGGACATCGATATTTCCTGCTTTCAGGACATTCTTCAGTGCATGATAAATCCCGGCTGTTGTTAAGGTTACTGGGTGTGTTACACAATATTTTAAGAAGTTATATGGTTCGGCCTTTCAGCTATTTACCTTGTAGTCCCCATAGCCCTCTTTCCATTTTATTTCTATCATCCGTATTGTCAAATTTGTGGCAGCTACATTTCACAACTTCCAACTAACTTTGAAACTCCGTGGTCCGACTAATACCAAACATTTATCATTCTTCTGCAAAAACATTTCCATCCAGAACTGCAGTTTTTAATGTCTCTGATACAGTCACGTACTATCTTTCACAACTGCTTGGCAGTAAATGAAGTTTATTCTACAACTTTTGAGAATAGATACATACGACCAATTATGGCTTTTGTGTCTCACAAATGCATCACACATTTAATAACAGCTCGCATGGTCCACTAAATGAGCAATGTCAGTTCCCTGCCGCAGAGACAGCTTTATCTGCCGTGTATTGAATGCATCCGGCAAACATGATCATTTTACAAGTCAATGACTTAATGCCGCTTTGTTAATTAGCTAATCGTCACACCCATTATTTCCCGTCACGTGCCTAACTACACAATTCTGCCACTGACGAGCTGAATTTCATTATGTAACATGATAATTCGTATGAATGATCATCGCATTCCAATGACTCATTTATTCTGATTACAGCGTGTCGCTTCCCACGCCAGGGTTCCCGGGTTCGATTCCCGGCGGGGTCAGGGATTTTCTCTGCCTCGTGATGGCTGGGAGTTGTGTGATGTCCTTAGGTTAGTTAGGTTTAAGTAGTCCTATGTTCTAGGGGACTAATGACTTAAGATGTTAAGTCCCATAGTGCTCAGACCCATTCAGCGTGTAGCTACCGTAGCTAGGGAGGAATTGCGTAGTAATAAATGTAAGCTTTTTCCCCTAAACTGTGCAGTCTGCCTCTACAAACCTGACGAAATGAAGTATTTATCACTTTATCTACCTTGGACTCCAAGATTCGTAAAGAAATCTCCATTTAACTCATAGGATAAACTCATCTGTTGAGACCGACTCAAACTTTCAAAAACCATGAATTATCTTTACGGTTTCATAATTTACCTTGCCGCCATATGACGTCCGCAGTAAGAGAACATTATTATACCTGTAGGTATTTTAAAAATTTGAAGAATAGGATCATCATAAATGTACAGTTGGGTCGAGTAAATGGGAGCAAATTGGAGCAGAGTTTTCCATGAACGAGTAGCTTGATTCAAAATACAGATCTGAGGTCGTTTTGATACTGCTGATAGATGTTCTAAGATAGTACTGGCTGACCCAAAGAGGCAATCTTAATTGCGCAAGACAGATGTTTCTTTATAAAAACAGTTTGTATACAACACCGCAATGAGATGTATCCCGCTGGTTGATTCGGGGCAGGGGACCAAACAACGAAGTCATCGGTCCCATTGGATTAGGGATGGATGGGGAGGAAGTCGACCATGCCCTCTCAAAGGAAACATCCCGTCATTTTCCTCAAGCGACTTAGGGAAATCACGGAATATCTGAATCGGGATGACCGGACGCGGGTTTCAACCGTCAGCCTCCCGAATGCTAGTCCAGTGTGCTAACCACTGCGCCAGCACGATCCGTAAAACTCTACAACAGCGTAGTGACACCTACGGTACTGTACGCTTCAGAAAGTGGTAAGATTGTTTGAAAAATTGGAACTAGAAAGATTCAGAGAAAAATTATGAAGAAGGTATGTACAGGACAAGACACTACAGAAGGAAGTCGACTAACATGTAGAGTGCAACAGAAATTAGAAACAAGTGGCTAATATTCGACAACTCACTCCATGTGGAGAAGACTAGTTGGGAAAGTCCTTGAATATCTGTAAGCTGACCACAGTGACGTTTACGACAGTGATCAGCAATAAATTCTTATCATCGTTTCAGAGATTCCACAACCACTACCAACAGTAAAAGTGCTTCTGGGATCTGAGCGAAACGGAAAAAAGAAATGGAGCACAAACGGGTACTTGGCTAAGAGTAAACTTTGTCGTAATTTAGAACTGCCTGAAAACACATTTCGAAGTTTTCCACCTAGGATTTTTCGATTAGTGTTTACCTTTATGAACCTTTTACGATTCGTAAATTTCGACCTTACAGGATATTTTCAAGCGCAGTAGGTATCGGTGTGATGTCTTCGCTTGAAAATGATCTGAAAGATCGAAACTGATCAATCGAACAAGCTGTAATAAAGTGAATACCTGTCAAAAACAGCCGACGTGGAATAATTCAAAATGTTTGTCCAAAGATATACGACTGTGGTACCCCACATAAAGAAGATGATTTAGAACTGCGTGTTCCAACGTAGGCTTAAACGGAATATAATCGTTACAGTGAATAAACATGATTTTGTGAGGGTCTTTTACGTGAGCCCATATTTAAAGCGCAAAAAACACCTCGTCCTGGAATGTACTTGAAGCGCACTACTTCTATGTTTTAGCTTGGACAAATCGGTTGAAATTTTGTTCGAAGGTAAAGTTGATGAAGTCAAAAGGAATTTTTTTACCCAATCATATGTGACAGTTATCGAGATTCGGGGGTTCAGAAAATTTGTGGTAAGATCCAATAGCACCAAACTGCTGAGGACATCTGTCCCCAGGTTTACACAATACTTATTCTAACTTAAACTAACTTACGCTAAGGGCAACAGACACACCCATGCCCGAGGGAGGACTCTAACTTCCAACTGGGGGAGCCGCGCGAACCGTGGCAAGGCGCCTAAGACAGCACGGCTACCCTTCACGGCTGCGATGTTTTAATGCCGAACTAAATATAGCACTAAAAATCATTCTTACCTGATTTGAATGCACGGAAGTGGTTTACAATGAATCAGATGAATAAAAAATGCTTTCGTACAGTAAAATGTGTGTGAAATTTTATGGGACATAACTGCTAAGGTCATCAGTTCCTAGGCTTACAAATTACTTAACCTATATTATCCTAAGGACAAACACACACACCCATGCCCGAGGGGGGACTCGAACCTCCGCCGGGACCATTCGCACAGACCATGACTGCAGCACCTCAGACCGCTCGGCTAATCACGAGCGGATCTTACGGTAAATTTGAAAAGCTTTCCAAAATCTAGCTACGTTGGAATTTTACGTGCAAAAATACTCTTTTCACAAGTGCTATTACGATCGCGTTTTCTACTTTTCACACTTGTGAGAATAGGTTCAAATTTTGTAAGAAGGTTGGCCAATACATGTACTTAATTGTTGTTAACGGAAGTCTACCGCGATACAAGCAACATGGTTCGAAAGAGAATAGAAGAAACCTATATCGGATGAGTCGTCGCCCGCTCAATAAAAATTTACATCGGTTGCCGAGCTGCGGTGGTCTAATGCCTAAATTATGGTAGAGTATGTTGAGAATCAGAAAGGAAAACGCTCCTATCATGAAAAACGAAGGGGACTAGCTTTCCGAATTATCCGGGCACATTCAAAGACACTTAAATCAAAACGTCTTCGCCGCGCGGGGTAGCCGCACCGCGCCTTGTCACGTTTCGTGCAGCTCCCCGCTACTGTCGGAGATTCGAGTCCTCCCTCGGGAATGGGATTGTGTGTTGTCCTTAGCGTAAGTTAGTTTAAGTTAGGTTAAGTGGTGTAGGATTAGGAACCGATGACCTCAGCAGTTTGGTCCCACAAGACTTTATCACAAACTTCCAATTTTTTCCAAAACATCTTCACATATTCGCGAATTTTTACGAGTTAACACTACTTCCCTAGAGCAATGAGGTCTCTTAGCTCCAGGTTTCTGGCATATGTACATCTTACAATTTATGGGATAAAGTCCCTAACCCTGTGCCCAAAATTCGATAGATTCTCTAGGCATAGTGAACAAAACACAACACCACATGGGCTGTGAATCACCTGACGGATTGACAAGTTATTACGTTAAACACATTTTTTCCCACCTTATCTGTGTACAGGAACTGTTATTAATACCAGGATCAGCTAATTTTGGCGATGTACAATTTTCATGTTCTTACTCAAAATTTCGCCGCTTTACACAGTCACTATATGTGAGTCTAAGCACTGAATGTCTGTCGTTTAACTATATACTTGTTGGCGCAATAGACACTAACGAGATAATGTTCCCTAGATCCTCTCGCAGATGGAGACGTCTTTCAACGTATAAGCACGCAGAATGCACGTACCTGTATAGTGACTGTAAAGTGACGAAGTTATGAGTAAGCCCACGAAAACGGCACGTCACCAAAATCAGCTGATCGTGGTATAAATGACAGTCTAAACAGCCAAAGTGGGAGAAAATGAGTTTCACATAATAATTTGTCCATCTGTCAATCGGATCACAGGAATATGATTTATTCACTAAGTTGATCAAATTCATTGGATAGTGATGTGGTGTCATTTGTACTCAGGTGATTCACGTGAAAAGGTTTCCGACGTTATTATGGCCGCACTACGGGAATTCACAGACTTCAAACGAGGAATGGTAGTTAGAGCTAGACGCCTGGGACATTCCATTTAGGAAATCGTTAAGGAGTTTAATATTCCGAAACCCACAATTTCAAGAATCTGCCAAGAATACCACATTAACTATCTCCACCGACAAAGCAGTGGCCGGCTGCCTTCACTTAACGACCGAGAACAGCGCTTTGATTTGTCAGCGCTAACAGACAAGCAACACAAGCAATAGACAAAGCAGGACAGATGTTTAGCCCTCAATCTTTAACTGGGTACACGACCGCTTTCGGAACAGTTACAGTTCCACCATCCGATTAGAAAATAAAAGCACTTAATCATCTGAGGTACCCTCAGCCCAGTGTTGTCATTGGGCCAATGTTCCGTCTCAAAAGTTTAAAAGGGACAAAAGCTGCGTTAATAGCCCTTCCCCCATGCTGCGTGACCAGGACCGAAAACGTTCTCAGACGCGCAGCACGGGATAACGAGGCAAATTTATCTAAAATTGTAAATACTATTCAAACTGTTTTGAAATGCTAAATTGCTATTAACAGACGGTTTAGTAAGCGCCAGATACGCATTTTTCTACAATCACAAATTTCGCTTACATTGTTTTGAAAAGACAAACTGTTATTGCTGAACAGTTCAGTATGTTCTTAAACCTAACATTTATTGAAATTCTTACGAACATTCGCTTTACTGAGTGCTGTGACGTATTTTTTAACTACAAATTATTTACTATGTAATTAGCATTTCATTCGTGTTTTCTCCCCGGCATCATCTTTCTGGGATTGCGTCATTAAGGAAGCAAAACGTATCGGTACAACTAATAACCTTATCAACGGAAATGCGGGTTTTAAACTGAGCAGAGCCTGGAACCCTGTTTTGGCTGCTAAGAAGTCACGACGAGAAAATGAAGATATTTCAGTAACAGACCCGTCATAACACTGGTCTCATTTTTTTGAGTCATAGGTCTTCCGACTTGTTTGATGCGGCCCGCCACAAATTCCTCTCTTCTGCCAATTTCTTCATCTCATAGTAGCACTTGCAACCTACGCCCTCAATCATTTGCTGGATGTATTCCAATCTCTGCCTTTCTCTACATTTTTTGCCTTCTACCGTTCCTTCTAGTACCATGGAAGTCGTTCCCTTATATCTTAATAGATGTCCAATCACCTGGCCCTTCTCCTTGTCAGTGTTTTACAGATATTCTTTTCATCTTCTGATTCCTCACCTTAACAGACCATCTAATTTTCGATATTCGTCTGTAGCACCAAATGTCAAATGCCTCGATTATCTTCTATTGTGACTGTCTCACAGTACATGTTTCACTACCATTCAATGCTGTGCTCCAAACGTACATTCTCAGAATTTCACTCCTCAAATTAAGGAAAATATTAGATACTCGTAGACTTCTCTTGGCCAGGAATGCCCTTTTTGCCAGTGCTAGTCTACTTTTGATGTCCTCCTTGGGCTGTCCGTCATATTTTGTTACCTAGGTAGCAGAAGTCCTCAACTTCATCTACTTTGTAAACATCGACCCTAATGTTAATTTTATCGCTGTTCTCATTTCTACTATTTCTCATTACTTCCGTCTTTCTTCGATTTACTCTCAATCCATAAACTGTACGCATTAGACTGTACATTCCATTCAGCACATCATGTAATTTTTCTTTACTTTTACTCAGCATAGCAATGTCATCAGCGAATTATGTCACTGATTTCCTTTCCCCTTGAATTTTAATTCCACTCCAGAAACTTTCCTTTAGTTCGACCACTGGTTCTTCGATGCACAAATTCAACAAAAAAATGGCTCTGAGCACTATGGGATTCGAACCTGCGACCGTAGCGGTCGCGCGGTTCCAGGCTGCACCGCCTAGATCAGCTCGGCCAGCCCGGCCAGCACACATTCAACAGTAGGGGCAGAAGACAGCATCCCTGTCTTACCTCCTCGTTAATCCGAGCAACGTGTCTTGATTTTCCTTTAGACTTCCTTCACTTCCCAATGGCAACGTCAGATTTGCCTCTCTTGGGCTTTTACCTTTCCTAAAGTCAAACTGATCATCATCTCACGCATCTTCCATTCTTCTGTATATTATTCTTTTAAGAACTTGGATGCATTAGCTGTTGATCAGATTGTGCGATAATTCTCTCACTTGAAAGTTCTCAGAGTCTTCGGAATTGTGTGAATGGTATTTTTCCCAAAGTCAGATGGTATGTCGTCAGACTCATACATTCTACACACCAACATGAATAGTCATTTTGGTGCCACATCCCCCAATGATTTTTAAGAATTCTGATGCATGTTATCTATGCCGTCTGCATTATTCTATCTTAAGTCCTCCCAACCTCTCTTAAATTATGATTATAATACTGGATCCCCATCTGTTCCAAATTGACTCCTGTTTCTACTTCTATCACATGAGCCAAATTTTCTCCCTCTTAGAGGCCTTCAATGTACTTTTTCCACCTATCCGCTCTCTCCTCTGCATTTAACCGCGGAAATCCCGTCACACTATTAATGTTATCACTCTTGCTTTTAACTTCACAGGAAGTTATTTTGACTCTCCTATGTGTTGTGACAGTCCTTCCGCTTATCATTTCGTTTTCAAATTCTTCGCAATTCGTCAGCACTTCCTGTTCATTTCATTCCTCAGAGACTCGTATTTCTGTATTCCCGAATTACACTGAACATTTTTGTACTTCTTTCTTTCATCGATCACCTGAAGTATTTCTTCTGTTATCCATGGATGCTTTGCACTTATCTTATTCGTACTTATCTCTTTCCTTCCAGCTTCTGTGATTGCCATTTTTAGAAATGTCCATTCCTCTTCAACTGGACTGCCTACTAAGCTCTTCCTTATTGCTGTATCTAAATCCTTATTGAACATCAAGCGTGTCTCGTCATTCCTTAGTACATCTGTATCCCACTTCTTTGTGGATTTATTCTTCCTGACTTATCTCTCAAACTTCAGCCCACTCTTCATCACTACTACGTTGTGATCATAGTCTGTATCTGCTCCTGGGTATACCTTACAATCCAGTATCTGATTTCGGAATATCTGCTGACCACGAAGTAATCAAACTGAAATCTTCCCTTATCACCTGGCCTTTGGGGTGTACCTCCGCCTCTTGTCTTTCTTGAACAGAGCATTCGCTACAACTGGCTGAAATTTATTACGGAACTCAGTCTTTCTCCCCGTATTCTTCCGCATTAGATTTTCATCTCCCTTTACGTACTGTATTACCCTGCCAATGTCCTGATATACTTACTATATTTCTTCATCTTCAGCTTGGACGTCAGCATGTATATCTGAACTATCGTCATAGGTGCTGGTTTTCTGTAGATTCTGATAAGAACAACTGTATCACTAAACTGTGCACAGTAATACACTCTCTGCCCTACCTTTCTGTTCATAACGAATCCTACTCCCATTATACAATTTTCTGCTGCTGTTCCTGTTACCCTAGACTCAGCTGACCAGAAATCCTCTTCTTCTTTCCATTTAGCATCCCTGATCCCTACTATTTCTGGACTGAGCTTTTGGATTTCCCATTTCAGATTTTCTAGTTTACCTACCACGTGCACATTTCTGATATTCCACACCCCGACTCGTAGAACGTTATCCTTTCGTAGGTAATTCAATCATTTTCTCTTGTTCACCTCCCTCTTGGCCGTCCCCTATTCCAAAGTGGAAGTATCATCATGACAATTATGACAGGCCACATGTCCTGTGGGTACAAGTTTTGTGTCCTTAATGGAGTGGTTTCCGTTGGCTTCTGCATCCTCATGCCGATGATCACTAATGATTCTTCCACACCCCAAGGACAAGAGAGTGTCTTGTAACTCTGTCTGCTCCTCCGCCCTCTTCGACAAGGCCGTTGGCAGATTGAGGGTAACCTCTTATGCCGGAAGTTTTCGGCTGCCAATGCTGATTTTCTAATTACTTATCAAAATTTAAGCTGTGGCGGATTTCGAATGTGGGACCGATGACTTTTGATTATAAATCAAAGTTGCTCCCCCCCCCTTTTTTTTTTTAAGGGATAGTGGACCAGTAGGAGCTCAGGAGGCAAAGTCGGCAGTGGTCGAAACCCGAGGCCTGGCCACAGTGTCCCCTTAAACACCACCGAGCCCGTGGAGCATAGCGAAGTGGGAGACACAGGAATCAACAGAAGGGAAAGTCGTTGTCGTTGTTTATTTTGTAGTATTTTGTTTTTCTAATATTAACTATTATTATGAAATGATGTGCAACATACAACAGTGACAGAGAAAAAAATATAAATGCTGGGTAAAGAAAAAGAAAAGAAGAAGGAAAAGAAAAAATAAATAAAATCCGTGCTATTTACGACGCGCACTACGATCCGCGGAGGTCAGAGGTAGAATCGATCATAGGCGGCTTAAACGTAGACACCACTGGGGGGAGGAGGTGGGGGGGGGGGTAGTGTAGGTGCCCTCTGCTCCAGGAACCCCCCCCCCCCCCAAATTTGTGGAGTTCTAATGGAGTTATAACAAAGATCACTCGAGGATAGTTGGGATATAGTGTCTGATAATGTGGCGTGTTATCTAGAGCTACATGGGCTCTTCGTAAATACGTCCATAAGTCTATGGGTGCTTTAGGTCCCTTCTGAACGAGATAAGCGACTGCCCACACTTTGACCCACGTATTTGCATGACATTTGCCGGCTGGAAAATGTTTGTCCGCCGGGTATAGAAACATTAGAGGTTCGATTGTGTCTCGTGGCACGCGGAGATAGCAGGCAATGATTTGCTGCACGAAGCGCCAGACATCGTGCGAAGAGGCGCATGTTAGACGGTGATAATCAGTGTCTAGTTACTGGCAAAGGAGACAAGGAGGGGAATCCGACAAGCCAATGTTTTTCAGTCGCTGTTTCGTGGCAAATTTCCTGTTGACGATGTGATACTGCAGTGCTCGGATGTCCGTGCGGAGGAAGGGAAGGTGGATGGTAGTCCACAGTATGGGCCACTGGATGGAGGGATGTTTGGTCTCCATCACATTCCGGGGAACACGGGCGCAGTAGTAGGCTGTAAATATCTTTAGTCCAGGATGGGCGCGTATCTGGAAGACTGGTATGTGTGTAACTGTAGTCAACGAAAAAGGTCGAAATGTGACACAAATGAGGCACGATGTGGCCGTCATACACCGGTGTTGAAGTGGAAGCAGGCAGGAGGACCTGAAGCAAGCTGTGTATTATGTGCACCGGCCGGTCCACTGTCTTCTCATTGTACTCGTATACAACGCCACAGTTCGCATACGGACATTAACGAGCCCGAGGCCACCATCCCGTCGGGGCAGGGTAAGTGTCTCATAACGGCTCTGAGCACGTAACCCGCCGTGAAATAACAGCCAAAGGTTGCCTGAAGACTTCGCCCAATCGCCGTAGGCAAAGGGAGAACTTGCGAGATGTGGACCAATTTTGATGGCACATAAAGATTAATAAACTAAACGCTTTTAATGTCTCCTGGCGGCGCAGGACGTTCTGGCGGACGTCGTTGCGGATGACGTGTGACAGGCGGTGGAAATTTGTTGCCGTGGGGGTAAAGGTAATACCCAAGTACCGGGAAGTCCGCACAAGCGCTAGGAGTGCCATTTCGCCTTCCTGGAGGCCTCGTCCAGTGTGCATTGCAGAAGATTTGGCAACATTCATGTCACCACTGCCAGCGGCAGCCCCATAATGTGTGATCAATTCGAATTTAGAATCTCAGAGCCAGAGCGAACGAGGAGGAGGAGGTCATCAGCATATGCCCCACAGTGAAAAGTGTGTTGGCGAAGGGTGAGGCCAGAGAGCTTGGATGTCAAGCCCCAATGAGGGGCTTAAGGGATATGGCATACGGGAGGGTAGAGAGGGGGCACCCTGACGAACATATGTGCAGTCAGAGTGCTTGGGATAACGAGAGAGCTCCTGCTGTCATCCGAAATGTCATCCCAGACCGTAAATCCAGGTGTAAGTCCAATGTGTCGAGCATGCAGACAGGGTGGTTGCAGCGCCCCAAGTGGACTCCATCTAACCAATGCACCCCCGTCACTGGCACCAGGCAGAACTAGCTTTCATCGGAAAATACAACCGACCTCCAACCTGCCCTCGAAAGAACTCTCACTTAAAGTCGCAGCGGTTTGGGCGACTGGAACGTACGCTTAAGACTGTCTGTGTTGGAGTTGTCTACATCTACATTTACATCATACTCCACAAGCCTAACTGAGCCCTCCAACCCTGTTCCACTCTCAAATAGCGCGTGGGAAGAATGATTGTCTGTAAGCCTCTGCACTGCCTCTAATTTCTCGAAGTTTTCCTCATGGTTATTACGCGAGGCATATGTACGGGGAAGTAATATGTTGTCCGACCTTTCCCGGAAAGTTCTCACTCGAAATTTGAATAGTAAATCTCTCCGTGATGCACAACGCCTCTCTTGTAACGTCTGCCAATGGAGTTCGTTGAGCATCTCCGTACCCTTCTCGTGTAGTGACGTGCCGTGACAAAACGTTCTGCTCTTCGTCGGATACTCTCTATCTCTTCTATTTGTCCTATCTGTTAGGGATACCAGATAGATGGACAGTATTCAAGAGAGGGTCTTACAAGCGCCTTATAAGTCACTTCCTCGCTGGATGAGTTACATTTCTTTAAGATTCTTTCTATGAATCTGAGTGTGGTATCAGCTTTTCCCACTATTTGTCTTATTTGGTCATTAGATTGGGATCACTCCGGATAGTTACTCCTAGATATTTTACGGCAGATACTGGTTCCACCGGTTTGTCTACAACAGCGTAGCTATACAGTAGTAGAGTTCTTTTCCTTCGTATGCGCTATATGTTTAAAAGGTGTGTGAAATCTTATGGGACTTAACTACTAAGGTCATCAGTCCCTAAGCTTACACACTACTTAACCTAAATCATCCTAAGGACAAACACACACACCGATGCCCGAGGGAGGACTCGAACCTCCGCCGGGATCAGCCGCACATGAGCTATATGTTTCATTTATTTACACTCAGGGTCAATCGTCAGAATCTGCCCCACTCATCCTTTCTGTGGAGATCATTCTGCAAATCTTTACTATCTTTTGGCGTCCCTATCTTGTTATAGACATCCGCATCATCTGCTAACAGCCGTAACACCCGATGCTCCCCTCTAGATCACTTTTATACACACTATGTGATCAAAGGTATCCGGACACCCTCGAAAGCACATGTTTTTCTTATTAGGTACATTGTGCTGCCACCTACAGCCAGGTACTCCATATCAGCGACCTCAGTTGTAATTAGACATGGTGAGAGAGGATAATGGTGCACTCCACGGAACTCAGGGACTTCAAATGTGATCAGGTGATTTGGTTCCAATTGCGTCACACGTCTTGTAGGCGAGACTTCCACACTCCTAAACGTCGTATGTCCACTGCTTCCGACGTGATAGTGAACTGGAAACATCAAGGGACACGTATAGCACTAAAGCTTACGTGCCGACCTCATCTGTTGACTGACAGAGACCGCCGACAGTTGAAGAGAGTCCTAATGTGTAGTAGGCAGGCATCTATCCAGACCATCCGACAGTAATTTCAAACTGCATCAGGATCCACTGCAAGTACTATGACAGCTAGCCTGGATATGCGAAAACTTGTATTTAATTGTCGAGCGGCTGCTCATAAGCCACACATCACGCCGGTAAATGCCAAACGACGCCTCGCTTGGTGTAAGGAGCGTAAACATTGAACGATTGAACAGCTGAAAAATATTGTGTGGAGTAACGAATCACGGAACACAATGAGGGGATCCGATGGCAGGGTGAGGGTATGGTGAATGCCCGGTGAACGTCATCTGCCAACGTGTGTAGTGCCAAAAGGCAAATTCAGAGGCGGTGGTGTTATGGTGTGGTCGTGGTTTTCATGGAGGGAGCTTGCACCCGTTGTTACTTTGCGTCACACTATCACAGCATAAGCCTACATTGATGTTTTAAGCACCTTCTTGCTTCCCACTGTTGAAGAGAAATTCGGGGGTGGCGACTGCATCTTTCAACACAATCGAGCACCTATTCATAATGCACGGCCTTTGGAGGAGTGGTTACACGAACAATAATGTGCCTTTAGTGGACTGGCCTACACAAGGTCCTGACCTGAGTGCTATAGAATACATTTGATTTGTTTTGGAACGCCGATTTGGTGCTGGGTCTTACCGACCGACATCAGTACCTCTCCTCAGTGCAGTACTCCGTGAATAATGGGCTGCCTTTCCCCAAGAAATCTTCCACCACCTGATTGAATGTATGCCTGAGAGAGTGCAAGCTGGTATCAAGGCTGAAGGTGGCCCAACACCATATTGAATTCTAGCATTACCGCTGGTGGGCGCTTCGAACTTGTAAGTCATTTTCAGCCAGGTGTCCGAATACATTGTGTATTTCAAGCACTAACGGCACTCTAACACTTCCTTGGTGTACACCGGAGATTACCTTTCCGTCTATCGATTTTGTTCCATTAAGAATGACATGTTGATTTCTGTCCGCAGGAAAGTTTCGAATCCAATAGCACATCTGCTCCTATACTCGGTAAACGGCAATGCGGGACGGTATCAAATACCCTCCTGAAGTCAAAGAACACGAATAGACCTAAGAACCCTTGACTACGGCCCTGTCGCTTTCATAGATAAAAAAGCGAGCTGAGTTTCCCAGGCTCTCTATTTGCGGAATACATGTTGAAATTTAGAGAGTATATTTTCCTTCTCCGCTAACTCCTTAATTCTTGGGCACTGAAGAGGTACCATAATTCTGCAACAGATTCAAGTCAATGATATAGGTCTATAGCTGTGTGCATCTGTCCTACGGCCCTTGTTAAAAACAGGAATAACCTCCGCTTTCTTCCAGTCGCTACATACTCTTCATTGCTGAAGCGATCTATGATAAATTACTGCTAGAATGGGAGCAAGTTCTTTCGCATCATCTTTGTAGAATCTTTTAGATATCTCATCTGATCTTCATGTCTTTCCAATACTAAGCGACTGTAGCTGTTTTTCTACTCTGCGATCGGATATATCAATATCTGTCAATTGACGTTCGTACAACGGTTGAAAGGAGGGACTGTGTTACGATCTTTCGCGGTGAAACTATTTTGGAAGACCGAACTCAGATGGCTCCAAGCACTATGGAACTTAACATCTGAGGTCATCAGTCCCGTAAACTTAGAACTACTTAAACCTAACTAGCCTAAGGACAGCACACACATCCATGCCCGAGGCAGGATTCGAACCTGTGACAGCAGCAGCAGCAGCGCGGTTCCGGACTGAAGCGACTAGAACCACTCGGCCACAGTGGCTGGCCGAAGGCCTAAGTATTTCAGCCTCCTCTCTTTCATCTTCAGTACCGCTGCCAGTATGGTCGTTGAGCGACTTAATGGGTGATTCTGACAAACTTACTGATTTTACGTACGACCAAAACCTCTTGAAGCTTTCACTCACCTCGGCTGACCAAGTTTTACCTCCAAAGTCATTGAACGCTTCTCTCATTCCTCTCCTTACACTTATTTCATCTTCGTTCAGGTCTTAAAGTATCCGATTTGTAACAGATCGTTTTATCACTGTGGTGCCAATCGCATCTTTGCCGCCACAAAGACATTCATGATTAACATCTCAAAGGTAACTACAATTCACGACAGTTATAGGGTGCATATGAAGCAAATCTGATTTCCATTCTCATATTGGTGCTCCTAGCCAAGTTCCTACGCGACTAGTGCGAAATTGGAATAGACATCTTTTCAAATTTAGAAAGGCTCCTACCAACCTTCATTTATGTTGCACAACTCTTCCTTGGTGTTATGATTTTTCTATTCCGTCGGGGTATTTCATGTGTTCTAGTGTGATGAACTTTCTCCCATAGCAATCAAAGAAGCCATAATAACGCCCAGAAGAAAGTAGTTTCTCGTGGTCACAACACATAACATAGAACCTTTTGACGAACATTAGCACGTAGAGTAGTTTGTCGCTTAGTTTCTCCCCGCAGGATCAGTGGTTAACCAGAAAACTGCAGCATTAAAATCGAAGAGGCGAAAGACTGGTACAGCTCTATCGTCGCCGATCCAGTAACAGCAATGTATCAATTACTGCACTCATTCCGCTCTCGCAGCCAATACCATCAAAGAACGACGCTCGGCGGAGCGCAATAAATCGGCGCGGCAGAGCCGTGCATCACGCTTGTTTGCTAATTTTGTCGCGCCGCGGCAGTCGCTCGGGTAAGCACAGAGCGCACGCAGTACGCTACAGAGGCGGTCGGCCTTCGCTCGCTCTGGCCGCGGAGTCACCATTAACCGTGATTGGTGGCTCGCCGGCCGAAAGGTGAATTATTAGCATACGTGCGGCGACAGGACTCCACCCTCGCGTCCGCGATCGAACGCGACTGCCTGCTGTGGGGGAGATATATGCCGCACGCGAGTGCCACGCGGGCTCGCCTCCCTGCTATTCAGGGACAGAAGAGCGCACATCCGCACCGACGTGGGATTTCCGGCGATTTCCTGTCGAGAGGGATGAAGGCCGCACATCGCGGTGGCCTTCTATAGCTGAGCGTCTCTCGACCCGCTTACACGTTGCTGGCTACCCAGCTTCGTCCGGACGTAGGGGAGAACTTGGTAGTGCATTTTCAGCCAATCGTACAGTACTGTGATCTCATCTGTTTCTGGATTAAACGTTCCAACCCTGTCAGAGTGACTGATATGGAAAAAAAAACCATGACTCACGAAGACCTTTGCTTCCATCCAACATCTCGATGTGTCAAACGATTTATGATCAATATAATAACCTCACTGTGAGTTGGAACTACAAGTAAATCAACATTTCTGCACTCAGTAATAAGTTGTGGGGTTACTAAGCTTTGAGCGCGCTTCAGCGCAGCAATCAAGTAGTTTCGTGACCTGAACTGACAACCAAGTGCAGTCTTTGTCCTGTTACGGTCGCCAGCCGTGAGATTCCTGTCTCCCACCCTCCAAACCTAACGTGACCTGTCTCGAACGCTATGCTGTTAGAAGACGATGAAAGTCTAACAAAAGTTTGTTAAGCACAAAGGTTGTAAGTAGGCTGTTTAGATTTTTATATTGGTAACGCCACGTAGCGCTCTGTATGAAAATCACTGGCTGTGCTGTGTGCAGTCTGTGGCTGGTAGGCGTTGTTGGAATATTTGCTATTGTAGTGCTGGGCAGTTGGGTGTGAACTGTGCAAAGCGTTGCGCAGTTGGAGGTGAGCCGCAAGCAGTGGTGGATGTGGGGAGAGAGATGGCAGAATTCTTAAATCGGACGATCTGGACTTGCGTCCATCAGAAAGAGTAAATTTGTAATACTGGATATCATGAACTGATATATAGTTAGAATCTTTTATTTTGCTGGCTGTATTGGCGCTTTCTGCATTGCATTAGTTCGAGCAACGAAGATTTTTGTGAGGTAAGTGATTCCTGAAAGGTATAGGTTATTGTTAGTCAGGGCCATTCTTTTGTGGTGGTGGTGGTGATGGTGGTTAGTGTTTAACGTCCCGTCGACAACGAGGTCATTAGAGACGGAGCGCAAGCTCGGGTTAGGGAACGATTGGGAAGGAAATCGGCCGTGCCCTTTCAGGGGAACCATCCCGGCATTTGCCTGAAACGATTTAGGGAAATCACGGAAAACCTAAATCAGGATGGCTGGAGACGGGATTGAACCGTCGTCCTCCCGAATACGAGTCCAGTGTGCTAACCACTGCGCCACCTCGCTCGGTATTCTTTTGTGGGGATTATTGAAAGTCATATTGCGTTGCGCTAAAAATATTGTGTATCAGTTTATTGATGATCAGAATAAGTAAAGAGAGAAATGCCTGAGCACGTTCAGTTTTGCTCAGCTGTTTGAAAATCAAATAACGTAAGAGGTTTTCCATCACTATCATTTTTAAATTTTTCTAAGGGGAGTTCCCAGTGCGTGAAGTTAAAATAATATTTCATTGTGTGCGCTGCTGAAAGTGAGTATGAAATTCTTGTAACCAAATTATGCCATGAATAAAACTCCCATGTTCAGATTCTTTTTTATTTTCATACAAGTAACCGAAAAAAGAAGAGAATTTAGGTCGTCTGCTTATTATGTTTTTATTGATTATGAAAGGGCGCTTGACAGTGTGAAGCCGAAAGTGCTGTGAGAATAACTAAAGGATGTGGGAGTTCCAACACATTCGATTACGACAAATCAGTTACTATACAAAAACAATAAAATAAGTATATGTATTGTAAGGAGTGGTACAGAATCTGCCGATATTAATCAACGAGTTCGACCAGCTGCTCATCATCCCTGAGGGTTTTCAATGCTTGTATTAACGACATCTTATATAACTGGTTGATTATACTAAACAACATACTGAGAAGTGATAATTTCCATTTCGTGACGCTGTTTGCTCATAACAGTAAACACTGAAGAAAAGAGTCAATCTGCAGAACGTACGCTGAGTCGTTCTGCCACTAAATGCCAAACACGAACATCGACAACCAAAACAAGAATGATGGCATATCAAGGGCTTGACCCCATAAGAGCCAAAATTGTCATAGATGTCCAAATAATTGGACAAGTAAAAGAGTTTAAATGTCTATGACATAATTTTAAATTTGCCCAAGGCAGATGATGTAGGAGTCAAATTGGCCAGATTTAGACATTCATGTGCAACCACGCACCACACAAAGTACATTAAAACTTATCGTACAAAACAAGATAATAATTTAACATTGCTTACTTAAATGAAATGAACACCCTTAGCTGCTTACAGGCGTTGACATACGTCAACGGGTACAGATGAAAATGTGTGCCCCGACCGGGACTCGAGCCCTGAAGCTCCTGCTTACACGGCAGACGCTCTATCCATCCTTTTTCTTTTAATCTCATCGTGTTCGTTTTTGGTTCGTTGCAGCTGCTCGTGGTGGACGTCGCAAGTCACGCGTTCCAGTTCGTCGTTGATCCATTAACTCAGTTTTTTTATTACAGAGGGCAGCTAACCCTCTGACCAAACACGCTGAGTTACCGTGCCGGCATCCATCTGAGCCAACGAGGACACAGAGGATAGTGCGACTCCACGGATTTATCTCTAGCATGCCTCCCGCGAAAGCCACATCTCAACGTACTGTCCCGCACTACATTCCAAATGCCCGCCTTCCCATTATACTCATTCCTCGCTGCGCGTTGCCGATTCCCGTAAGAGTTCGTTCACTTTTTGTGCATTCGCACAGAAGAACAAGTTGGTCAAGTGGCCGGTGAGCGTTAACTATATATATATTGGATCTTAATATTACATTAACTACGCAAATTGAATTATCAGTCTCGAAGTTCGCCTCTTTCTTTATAGGCGGGGGTCACTTGGAATGTAGTGCGGGACAGTACGTTGAGAATGTGGCTTTATTTAGAATCAGACGAGAACTAAATATACAACTCATGACTACTATAAATCTAAATATGATTTAAAGATTACTGAATTTTTAATATATCAAATTTTTAAACCAGACTAAACGTATAGTATAATTCCTCCCAGCCCCATACAGCTTTCTAACCCCCATCAGATAGTCCTGTAGGTTCTATAAATACTTATCTTTGAAGATTCAAAGCAAAAATTGTGGAGGAGGGATGGGGCAAGGAACAATAATAGTAAGGAGGTGAACTAGTCATGCAGCAATTAGTAAGTAGTATCACAGTAAGAATGTGGAATGTTGAAACGTCAGTTATGTACTGCATACACCGCGCTTTAAGTTGTACAAATGTTTTCATGGCTATCAACAATTCACATTCGCAAATTTTTAAAACTATCTATATGTGTTTTAGGAATATTTATGGGAACAGAACAAATTATCTTATAGTTTTTAGTCTTCTTTAAAAACGAGTAGTACTAAAAATCATTTTATTCGAATAATAGTTTCCTTTCTTATAGTCTTCCTTGTGTGAAATTTTTCCATGAATTTGAAACATTCTGGTGGGATTACAATACATACATATCGTTAACTTCAGGCCTACTGTAGTTTACCTTCACCCGACTCTGCCAATGCATTGCTTCTTCCTACGTAATCTCGCAGAAAGTCTGTGAAGGTGGAAAGTAGATAGATTCGAGCTCACGTGGAGTGTTACTGGCAATCGTTCTTCCCGCGAGCCGTTCCTTACTGGAACAAGAAAAGTCCTCTGCACCACTCACCAGATAAGAAAGCCAGTTAATTATGCTTTGTTATCCACTTTGACCTGTACTGGAAATTTCAACACTGTAGCTCATCGATAAATTAGTTTAAAGTCAACAGAAGTAACTTGTACCGAACAGAAGACAGATAAGTAAATGAACTAATAAAAGCGAGGTAAAATACCACATGAACTAGAGAGACCGCGTCCAATGTATGTCTAATAACAGGATAACCAAAGCTAGAACACTATCCCACAGGAAAGTGAAACGTCAAAATTCTCTGTGATTTACTTTACGCAAAAATACCAAACAGCAGACTATAACAGAGGAAACACGATAATCATATTGTTGTGAAAACAGAAAAAGCCTTTGAATATATTACAAGCCATAAGTCGTACATGATGAAGAGCGCAACCACACATGGTCACCAGCAATGTTACCTTACAGTACCAACTAATACGCTCTCTAATGAGCTACCGTTGTTTTCGTTTGGAAATGATTCACAATATGTGCTACAATATCTAAACCAACATTAATTTCGGGTAATTAAGCAGTACCTAGGAGCGATGGTGTCATCACCAAGAAACGCTCTTCTCACATACGCCAAGGAAATGCCTCATCTACTCCATAGAGATATACTGGCTACAGAGATTTTGTTTCAATGATTGGTTTTAATTAAATATGTCTGGTTCGAGCTAAGTGTTTAGCAAGAACAGGAAACCCAAAAGAAAGCAAAGGAACACCTTTGTTACTAGGAGTCACAATTTAGTGATGTAATAAATTGAAATTGCTTTAAAATGAACACACACACACACACACACACACACACACATATATATATATATATATATATATATATATATATATATATATATATATATATATATATATATAATACAAACCATACAAAAATGTACGGAAGTATATTTTTTAACACAAACCTACGTTTTTTTTTTTAAATGGAACCCCGTTAGTTTTGCTAGCACATCTGAACATATAAACAAATACATAATCAGTGCCGTTTGTTGCATTGTAAAATGTTAATTACATCCGGAGATATTGTAACCTAAAGTTGACGCTTAAAAAGTCTTACGTTCAGTTGCGTGTTCTAACAAACACGGGCCACGGTCGGAGAGCAGCATCTGCAGGGACATGTTTACGATGACGACCGTTTTTAAGAGTGTGGCTGTAGTGCACTGCTGTGGTTTGGTCTAGCTGTCGTAGTGTCCACATGTAGCGCTTGCTGCTATTGTTGTTCTGCATTCGTCTCCGCACGCAGACCAACTGTAGTACACCGTGTTTCCAGACGTGTAGTGTTGTAGGAACTGTGACCATGGTGTATTCGAACTCTGAAGAGGCGAAGATGATACTCATCTATGGCAAGTGTCGTCGAAATACAGCTGAAGCCTTCAGGGTGATTGCAGAATGGTACCCGGACAGAGAGCATCCAACGTGCCGCACATTGCAAAACATCTACTGCCAACTGTATGCAACAGGTATGGTCGTAGCACGCAAACGGGTCCGTAACAGGCCCGTCACAGGAGAAGCGGGTGCAGTTGGTGTGTTAGCTGTTGTTGCCATGAACCCACACATGAGTACACAGGACACTGCGAGAGCCGGTGGACTGAGTCAAAGTAGTGTCATACGCATACTGCATCGTCACCGCTTTTATCCTGTTCATGTGGCGCTACATCAGCAACTACATGGTGATGACAATAATCATCGAGTGCATTTCTGTCAATGGGCATTAACAGAAAATGCGTTGCAGTTCTATCTGTTTACCGATGAAGCGGGTTTCACAAACCACGGAGCAGTCAATCTACGGAACATGCATTACTGGCCCGTGGACAATCCTCGCTGTCTCAGACAGGTAGAGCGACAGCGACCGTGGACTGTAAATATGGTGCGGAATCATTGGCGAGCACCTCATTGGTCCTCACTTCATTGCAGGGGCCCAAACAGCTGCAACATACATCGCGTTTCTACAGAATGATCTGCCAATGTTGCTCGAAAATGTCCCACTGGAAACGCTTCGACGTATTTGGTACCAGCATGATGGTGCACCTGCACAATCCGCAATTAACAATAGGCTGACCCTTGACAGGATGTTCGACGGGCGTTTCATAAGACGTGGAGGACGCATAAATTGGCCAGGCCGTTCTCCTGAACTTACACCTCTGGACTTTTTCTGTGGGGTACGTTAAAGGAGAATGTGTTCCGTGATGTGCCGGAGGATATGAATCAACGTATTGTGGCAGCCTGCGGCGGCATTGCGCCAGATGCACTGCGGCGTATACGGCATTCATTACGCTAGAGATGGCAATTGTGTGCAGCAAATGAAGGCCACCATATTGAACATCTATTGGCCTGACATGTCGGGACACACTCTATTCCACTCCGTAATTGAAAACGGAAACCACGTGTGTACGTGTACCTCACCCCTCATGGTAATGTACATATGCGTCAGTGAAAAAGACCAATAAAAAGGTGTTAGCACGTGACGTAATGTGTTGTTCCAGGTCTCTTCTGTACCTAAGGTCCATCACCGTTCCCTTTGGATCCCTAGATAATTCGGTGCTCTCCGATACACACGATCGAACAGCGGAGGAATGGTACTCAAGTCTCAACTTTGGGTCACAATATCTCCGGATGTAATTAACATTTTACAATGCAACAAACGGCACTGATTACGTATTTGTTTATATGTTCAGATGTGCTAACAAAACTAACGGGGTTCCATTTTAAAAATTTAGCTATGTGTTAAAAAACATAGTTCCGTGCATTTTTTATGATTTGTATTAACCAATTACACTAGCCCCTCTCCTCACGTTCGGTCTGTGGAATCGATTCGTCAGTATTTGATGTGGTTTACGTAATATATCCAGCGGTAATGTTAGGCGACTCACCCTATATATGTATACTGACGGATATAAAACAAATGACGGCCTTGCGATATGATATTGCAGTATCTCTGTTATATCTACTTGCAATGCAATGTTCCTTCGGACATGCACGAATGTCCGAAGGTACCGGGCCTGCTGCCCCTACAGCCGTTATGAAATACATGAAATGTATTCGCAGTTGCGAATATGAACAACCATCAGCTTATATTAGAATGACGACAGCAAAGATTTGTGCGGATCGGAACTCGAACCTAGACTTAGCGCTTGCCGCGGGCGGTCGCTTTACCATTTGGTTACCCGAACAAGACTCAAGGTCTGACCCAAACTTGCATCTGTCGTCAACCACGTCTCTACATCCGTACTCGTACATCCATTATGTACTCGTATATTCCCGTACAGGACGAGACGCTATTTTTTTTTTCTCGAAAGTTGCTTGGCCAGTGTCCGAAAGAACGTTGCATCGTTATTCGCAATGATACATGACCTGCAATATCGTAATCATCCACCGACGACGGGCAGCCGACATTCAGGTAAAAAACCTCCCCTTTACGGGAATATACACAATGGACGTACGAGTATTTATGCAACTTCAATATTTTGACATTTCCACATTTGAAGATACGAGGCGTAGGGGAAATGAGAGTAACCGTGGCAGGTTTGGGTCTGGCTGAGAGTTGTGTTCGGCTAGCCATATGGCAAATTGTCTGCTCGCGATAAATGGGATATCCGGGTTCGAGTCCCGATGTTCACTGTCGTCGATCCCTTATGCACTTAATGGTTGACCATACTGGCAGCTGCTACATCTCGTGTATGACAGAGTTCGTTGCGGATGTTATTGCCTGGCGTTGCCAACAGTTAAAAGATTTTCATTACCGCAACAGAATAGTGTTTGTACTACATAAATAACCACACATAAGCACCAAATATTTTTGGAACCGAAACAGAGGGAAAAAAATTAAAACTCTGGCAGTGGTCGGGAGCTATTATAGTTTCCAAAGTGGAAATATGATAACAAGAGCATTTATAGCGCGATAGAGTAAATAATGAAAGCCTAAAAGGAAAATAAAGCCGATCGTCTAACGCGATTAAAGTCGGACTCAGATATGAAATCGTAGATGGCCTTGCAACAATACAGGAGCAAAGAAGGGAACCCACTATGTATACAACTTCAATGTTCTGACTTTCTTCACATTTGAAGATACGAGGCGTAAGGGCAATAGGAGCTACCGTGGCAAATATCCCAGCGGGAAGGAGTTTTTGTTCGCTCGAGTCAAGTGCACTAGTGAAACAAAACCGTTGTATAACGTGAATAAGTCCTGGAGGAGAAATGTGCCACATATTATTCGAATGGCGATTGGTAAACACATGTTGACCTGCGCGCCACTATAGGATTGGAGTGGAATATATAGAAGATGATAGAGATCTAAATCTCATCTTTCTGGGATCTAAATATGGTCCACCCCAAAACAAACCTCGGAAAAACCTTAAGAAATTGTGTATAACCTCAGAACATATATTAAAACACTAACGAGTCACTACAAACTCAAAATTATCTGTTTAATAACAAGCTACCAGGAAAAAGCTGAGACACGATCTGAACAAGCTGTTCGGACACACCTATGTAATGAGCACTAGATGCTACGAGAGGCGCATCCGCCAGTATAAAAGAGACGCGTAGCTCTGAGTTGTCAGTACAGACACCGTAACACCACAATGGTTACGTCAGGAGAGGTCAGTGACTACAATCGTGGTCTTGTAATCTGAAGCCAACTAAGTAACAAAACCACTGAGGACATTTAAATACGTCTCAAACTGCCCAAGCCGGCAATTCGTCATGTTATTCTGAAGTGGAAACGCGAAGGAATAAGCACAGCAATACCAAGACAACGCAACTCAATGAATATGCGTGGGGAGTTTAGTGGGTACAGTGAGCAAAGATCTCCTCATAAGCCACACATTTCTCTACTCAGCGTCAAGCAACGTTTGATGCTGTGTAAAGAGCGATATCACTGTGCACTAGACGACTGGAAACGAGTGATTTTAGTTGTGAATCATGCTACACTCTGTGGCTATTCGATGGCATGGTTTGGGAGAAGTGAATACCACTAGAACGTAGTTGTTATTATGGTCTTCAGACCAGAGACTGCTCTGATGCCGCTCTCCATGCAACTCTATCCTGTGCAAGCTTCTTCATCTCCAAGTACCTACTGCAACCTACATCCTTCTGAATCAGCTTAGTGTATTCATCTCTTTGTCGCCCTCTACGACTTTCACCCTTCACGCTGCCCTCCAATACTAAATCGGTGATCCCTTGCTGGCTCAGAATATGTCTTACCAACCGATCCCTTCTTCTAGTCACGTTATATCAAAAATTTCTCTTCTCCCCAACGCTGTTCAATACCTCCTCATTAGTAATGTGATCTACCCATCTAGTCTTCAGCATTCTTCAGTAGTACCACATTTCGAAAGCTTCTATTCTATTCTTTTCTAAACTACTTATCGTCAATTTTTCACATCCACACATGCCTACACTCCATACAAATACTCCATAAAAATACAGACTTCCTGACACTTAAATCTGTACTCGATGTAATCAAATTTTTCTTCTTCAGAAACAATTTTCTAGCCGGTGCCACTCTACGTTTTATATCCTCTCCACTTCGACCATCATCAGTTATTTTGTTCCCCAAATAGCAAAACTCATCTACTGCTTTAAGTGAATCATTTCCTAATGTAATTCCCTCAGCAACAACTGATTTAATTCGACTACATTCCATTATCCTCGTTTTGCTTTTATTGATGTTCATCTTACAACCTCCTTCCAAGACAATGTCAACCGCGTTCAACTGCTCTTCCAGCTCCTCTGCTGTCTGTGACAAAATTACAATGTCATCGGTGAGCCTCAAAGTTTTTATTTCGTCGCCATGGATTTCAATTCCTACTCCGAATTTTTCTTTTGTTTCCTTTCCTGCTTGCTCAATATACAGACTGAATAACATCAGGTATGGGCTACAACCCTTTCTCATTCCTTTCCCAAGTGTTGCTTCACTCTCATGCCCCTCGACCCTTATAACAGCCACTTTGTTTCTGTACAAATTGTAAATGGCGTTTCGCTCGCTGTAATTAAACCCTGCTGCCTTCACAATTTGAAAGAGAGTATTCCAGTCAACATTGTCAAAATCTTTCTGTAAGTCTACAGATGCTAGGAATGTAGGTTTGCCTTTCCTTAATCTGTGTTGTAAGATAAGTCGTAGGCTCAGTATTGCCTCACGTATTCCAAAATTTCTAAGGATCGAAAATGATCTTCCCAAAGGTAGGCTTCTACCATTTTTTCCATTCGTCTGTAAGGAATTCGTGTTAGTATTTTTCATCCGTGACTTATTAAACTGGTAGTTTGGTAATTTTCACACCTGTCGACACCTGCCTTCTTTGAGATTGGAATTACTGTATTCTTCTGGATGTCTGAGGTTATTTCACCTGTCTCATACATCCTGCCCACCACATCGTAGATTTTTGCCAGGGCTCGCTCTCCCAAGGCTACCAGTAGGTCTAAAGGAATGCTTTCTACTCCCGGGGCTTGTTTCGACTCAGGTCTTTCAGTGATCTGTCAAACTCTTCACGCAGTACCGTATCTCCCAATCATGTTCATTTACGACCTCTTCCATTTCCCTGACATTGCCCTCCAGTACACCGCCCTTGTATAGACCCTGTATATACTCCTTCATTCTTTTGCTTTCCATTCTTTACTTAGAACTGGTTTTCCAACTTAGATCTTGATATTCGTACAAGTGGTGCTCCTTTCTTCAAAGGTGTGTAATTTCCCTGTATGCAGTATCTATCTTACCCCTAGTAACATATACCTCTGGACCCTTAGATTTGTCCTGTTGTCATCCGTGCTTTGCCATTTTGTACTTCCTGTCGATCTCATTTTGAGACTTTTGTATTCCTTTTTGCGTGCTTCATTTACTGGATGTTTATATTTTCTCCTTTGATCAGTTACATTCGGTATCTCTTCTGTTACCCATGGATTTCTACTAGCCCTCGTCCTTTTACCTACTAGATCCTCTGCTGCCTTTAGTACTTCATCTCTCAAAGGTACCCATACTACCTTAACTGTATTTATTTCCCCTGTTCCTCTCAATCGTTCCCTAATGACCTCTCTGAAACTCTCTGCAACCTCTCGTTCTTTCAGTCTATGCACGTCCCATCTTCTTAAACTATCACTTTTTTCAGTTTCTTTAGTTTTAATCTACAGTCCGTAACCTATAGATAGTGGTCAGAATCCACATCTGCCCCTGTAAATGTCTTACAGTTCAAAACTGGTTCCTAAATCTCTTCCTTACCATCACACGAGGTTTGAAACTTTAACAGTGTCAACTATTCATTTACAACTGGTACAAAATATATACGTGTTTCAAAGTCTTACTGACCTCCAAAGTAGTAACCAGCACTGTGTATAACCCGTTGCAGCGATGTGGAAGTCGTAGGATACTCTTAGCACTGCCAGTTGTGTTGACAGTTCGAGCGGCGCGGTCTACTGCCCGGCGAATGCGTAGCAGTTCCGAAGCGAATGCCGTCAATTGTTTCCTTCAGTTCAGAAATCGAGTTGAACTTACGAGGGCTCAAGTCATGGGAGTGCAGTAAGTGGTAAAGCACATAACAGGCCAGTGAGTCAAACAAATTAGTAACAGCTTGCACTGTACGTGCTTGAGCACTGTCCTGCAAAATAATGGTCCGGTCCTGCAGAAAGTGTCATCACTTCTGTCTCTATGGTGTTCATTTTTTGAACACAACCTACATCAACTACTGTAGTAGCCGTGGGCTTCGTGTATCTTGGCTACAATAATCCGTTCACTATGCTGTTCGTAGTAGCTGACACGCGCTCCTATCTTTTTATTCATTATTAAACCTTCTCCTGCATTACCTCTATTTGATTTTGTATTTATAGCCTTGTAATCACCCAATCAGAAGTCTTGTTTTTCCTGCTACCGAACTTCACCAATTACCACTATATCAACTTTAACCTGTCCATAGCCCTTTTTAAATTTTCTAACTTAACCAGCCGGATTAAGGGATCTGACATTTCACTTTCCGATCCGTAGAACAAAATTTTTGTTTCTCCTTCTAACGACAACCGCCTGAGTAGTCCCCGGCTAGATATCCTAAAGGGGGACTATTTCACCTGCTGCATGTTTTCCCAGGAGGATGCCATCAGCATTTGTCCATACATTAGAGCTGCATGACCTCGGGAAAAATTATGGCTATATTTTCCATTTACTTTCAGCTGTTCGAAGTACCAGCACAGAAAGGCAATTTTGGTTAACCTTGCAAAGACAGACCAGTCAATCATCCAGACTGTTGCCCCTGCAATTACTGAAAAGGCTCTACCCCTCTTCAGGAACAACATGTTTGTCTGTCCTCTCAAAATATATCCCTCCGTTGTGGTTTCACCTACGGTACGGCTATAAGTATCGCTGAAGCACTCAAGCCTCCCCACCAACGGCAGATTGTTCCAATCTTCCAGAGACAATAACTCAGTCCGTGTGTACACAAATTCACAGAACAGAGGCAGTGTTTTACCCTAACAGAATGAGGAGAGTGTTTACACTTAAAAGCAAGCTATGACTTCGGACAATCTTGAAATATACAAGTGAAAAGCAATTTAATTTGTAGCGGAGGTACCGTCATTACGGCATGTGGGTGTTTTCCGTGGTCTGAGTGTGGTCTCCTTATCACTTATAAGACGATACGAAATGCGGAGGGATATTCACACATTTTAGTGCACACTGTAGTGAGACACTTCTGAGTCTATGACTGTTTTCATCAAAACGAGAATGCACCTTGTAATAAAGTAGCATCGATGTGGCAATGATTTGCGGACTGTAACATTTATGAAATGGACAGGTCTGGTCAAACTCCCTCGGGAACCCAGTACAACACCTTTGTGGTCAGTTATAATATCTACATAGCTGGGACCCCACCGTCCAACAACATCGCCCTCTCTAATTTTGGCTCTTGAAGTAGAATGGGCTACTAGAATAGGCTGCAACGCCGCCATGGACATTCAAACACCTCACTGAAAGTATCCCCAGCGCAGTCATATCCGTCATACCATATTACAGTTCACGGATAGGTATCCAGAAACATTTAAAATACTGCCATTCGTTAATTAATATTCGTAAAAAATATGAAACTGGTCTGATTACATTATGTTCTATATACCAACGTGTTTCGCGATACCCTTTTTCAGTTGTCATAAATTTGTTAAATATTTCTTTTAAAAAATTGTCTTGGTTATTTTCATGAATGCAAATGCATCAGTATTGAGAAATTTGATAATCTTTCACAAATGTGTTGTTATTTTTGTATTTAACCAACTATGGATTATCGGTTGTTAAAGTAAGTTAGTAGCTAGGGATCAGGTTACCGAGTGGGGTTACGTATGTGATCAAAGTTGGGCGAGTGTTGCTTGTCATGTCTAATATATATATATATATATATATATATATATATATATATATATATATATATATATATTCTCAAAGGTATGTTTTTATAATTGTGAACCTGAAAGAGAAACTGTTATTTAAAATTTGTGAAATAAATACAAGAATATATCAACAAAGTGAAAACTGAAACGTGTCCAATGTTTTGGTTAGGATTGATAGAAGAAGATCAAAACCCATCATCTCCTGCAAATCCAAATATACTGTCAGGATTTTACAGGAAAGCGAGGAAGAAGACCCCTAGATGTAAACCTCGAGAATCAACGAAGAAGAATGTGACCAGCTAAGTATCAGT
Source organism: Schistocerca gregaria (assembly GCF_023897955.1). NCBI lineage: Eukaryota > Metazoa > Arthropoda > Insecta > Orthoptera > Acrididae > Schistocerca > Schistocerca gregaria. Next base: position 114,294,833 of record NC_064925.1, read on the forward strand.
AATTTTGATCACTCAACATTTCTGAACTTTCCGTCATGTTTGCTCAGTGTTATTGGAAGGAAAATGTCTGTATCCTGAAAATCAGCAGAGACAGAATTTAAATAATTAATCTGTGTCAGTGATTATTGGGGGGAGGAGGGGTGTCTGAAATTTCTCGGGCCTTGAAAAGCTATGGCAATGTTAGTTCTGTTTCCAGCAAAAAGCAATCAAATGTTGTAAAATGTCCAAAAGTAGGAATAAGCAGCACAAGAAAAAGTTTTTGCGTAAGACAAGAGTGAGGGACAAAACAGTCTCTTTTAATACCCAACAAAGGTCCCTAATAAGTATTGGAAAAATCATCAGTGAAGTTCGGAATTACACAGTTATTCTGAGAGCTGAGCTCATTTAAAATAGTTACTTAAGTCCAAAAAATCCTGTTTGAGGAACATCCGCAATTGAGCGGAAGTTGAAAATAGCGCTACAGTTGTAAGGTTCTTTTATTTAGAAGACGACCTGTTTCGGGTTCTTCAGGTGCCGTACTGAAAACAGCCGGGGATGGAAGTTCCATAAGTGTTTAAAACCATTATTGGATATGTACTCGTTCTTATGAAATCTGAATGTGTGTCATAATTAGCCGTTGCCTTTGGTCTACAAATGATGCAGTTTTCCGTCCCCAAATAGAACGACGGGAAGCCAGACGCTAGGCCCTGCCCCGTTCATCCCGAGGTCAGGCAGGAAACGTTTACGCTGCAGTTGCGTCGCATGGGGCGACGGCAGGCGCCGGGGCGCTGCCTACTCCGGACCGAGCCGTGTAGCTGACTTGATATATTGCAGACGCGGACAGAACGAGAGACCCCATACGGCAGCCTAGCCTAGCCGCCTGTTGTCGCATTCCGTTCGCGGGCGAGAGAGACAGCGGGAACATCAGTCTTCGGAAGAGCAGCAATCGATTGAGGTCGAAATAGGTCGCACAGAGGGTCATCGTTCTCCCGCGGGCGACAGCTGCCACGGCAGATGCGCGCCTCACCCGCAGCCAGCTAAGCGACGGGGAGAGACGGACGGGGAAAGAAGGAACAGCAGAGTGAGCAGAGTGCGAACGGCTGCTGTTACAACACTCTCGCGCAGAAAGGAGGCACAATGCCAGCCCTGTTTGAGGAACGTTTAACGGCAGCAAGAGGCGACGCACAAGCTGTTACAGCATCATAGAAAATGCCAAAGTGTGTTTTCTATGGACATTGTTATCTGTCGCAAACATTACTCGCAAACATTACTTGTTAAACTGACGAAAAAATTCGCAACAGCCAAAAGTTTTTGATGTAAAGTAATGGAATTCCGGAAATCATTTGTCTAAGTAATATACCGCGTGATCAAAAAGTCAGTATAAATTTGAAAACCTAATAAACTACGGAATAGTGTAAGAGAGGTAAAAATTGACAACACATGCTTGGAATGACATGGGGTTCTATTAGAACCAAAAAAACACAAAGTTCACAAAATGTCCGACAGATGGCGCTGGACAGCAAAACGTCAGTGACTGCGCATGACAATCGTGTATAAAAGGAGCTGTAATGAGAGAGAGAGAATCAGATGCGCCAGCAGTCGCAGCATGTTGACGTTGCTCGAATAGGAGCTTTTAGTGAAGCTGTATTATCAGAATGGGGAATGTGCTAGCTGAGCGTTACGATCCTGTCGCCATAGGAAGGTGATTCCAACGGGTAAAGGTCCGTTGAGAAATACAGCTGTGGCGAGAATGATTTCGCAGTTCGAAGCCACGAGTTGTTTGAACGACAGACTCCGTAGTGGCCTACCGAGCACAAGGCGTAATGCTGCTGAGACAGTTCAGGAAAAAATGGAGACTGTAGCGGGTTCGTCTACGCACGGGGAAGTCAGCGCTCGTTCAATCGCCCGTCGCACCGGCATTCCATACACTATTGTTTGGTTGGCACTTAGGCGTACCCTCCGATGCTATCCGAACAAAATCCATCGGCATCATGAGCTGTTACCTGGCGATTTAGTGAAGCGGAGGGCATTTGCGGTGTGGGCGTTTCAAAAGATGACGGAAGATGACAACTGGTTGAGTAACGTGTTGTGGACCGGCGAAGCTCATTTCACGTTCCGAGGGTTTGTCAACGCCCACAACTGCTGAATTAGGGCTACCGAAAATCCTAGAAGTGTCGTGGAAAAATCCATATTGCACGACGAGAAAGTCACGATAGTGCTTGGATTTACCACATCTACCGTTATTGTGCCTTTTTTCTTCGAGAAAATGGGTGATTCTGGTTTTGTAATTGCTACCGTGACGGGTTAGGGGTACGTCGATATGTTACAGAATCGCATCATCCCCAGCCTGGCTGATGAATACCTGCTGGAACGTACGATGTTTATGCAGGATAGCACTCCACCCCATATTGCTAGACGCGTGAACTCTTGCGCGCGTGGTTTGGTGATGATCGTGTGCTCAGCCCCCACTTTCGTTATGCTTGGCCTCCCAGGTCCCCAGACCTCAGTCCGTGCGGTAATTTGCTTTGGGGTTACCTGAACTCGCAAGTGTATCTTGATCGACCGACATCTGTAGGGATGCTGAAAGGCAACATCCGACGCTAGTGCCTCACCATAATTCCGGACATGCTTTACAATGCAGTCCACAACACTATTCCTCGACTACAGCTATTGTTGAGGAATGATGGTGGACATATTGAGCATTTTCTGTGAAGAACGTCATCTTCGCTTTGTCGTACTTTGTTATGCTAATTATTGCTATTCCGATCAGATGAAGCGCCATCTGTCGGATAATTTTTGAACTTTTGTATTTTTTTTTTATTCTAATAAAACCCCATGTCATTCTAAACATGTGTGTCAATTTGTACCTCTCTATCTACATTATTTCGTGATTTATTCAGTTTTCAAATGTATACTGATTTTTTCCATCACCCAATATTTTAATCATTAATATTGCGAGATCACAGGTTAATGTAAGCGCCACATAAGCTATTGCAAATATGAGATGCTGGTACATGAATGTAAACACGCAAGCGAGCATGCTTTCAGATGTAAGGTCCGGACGACAGTTTGTGGGTTCGAGTTAGAAGCCTGTTGCACTCGGTCGACCAACTCAGGGATAGTTAAATCCGTTTGTGGAGGACACTGGAATTGTCGTTCCATGAATTCACATATGTTCTCTGTTGGAGATTGATCAATTGATCAAGCAAGCCGAGGAAACATTTCGACACTCTGTAGAGCACGTCAGGTTACAGTAGAAGTGCCTGAGCGAGCGTTGTCCTGTTGGAAAGTGCCTCTGGATTGCCGGATGCCAGTCGAAATCGCACCCCAGACCATAACTCCAGGTGGAGGTCCAGTGTGTGTGGCATGCAGACCGGTTGGTTGTAGACCCTCAACTAACCTCCACCTAACCAACGGACGGCCATCGGTGGCACAGAGGCACAACTAGCTTTCGTCATAGAACACAACAGACCACCGCCCTGTCCTCCAATGAGCACCACTGAAGTCGCAAATGAAGGTACTTTGGAATCAATGGCGCTTCATCTGATCGGAATAGCAATAATTAGCATAACAAAGTACGACAAAGCAAAGATGATGTTCTTCACAGAAAAGGTCAGCGTCGGAGCTGTCATTCAGGTAACCGAATTGTAGCATTTCGTTCTGTCACTGTTGTGCCAATTGCTGCTACACGGTTTCTGCAGATGCCGTTACGATGCGCCAGAGCCATACGCCAAACACAGTGCTCTTCCCTCTCGGTAGCGCATCGTTGGCATCCGGAGTCCACTCTTCTTGCGACCGTACATTCTTGTAACCACTACTGCAAGCAATCATTAGACTCGCTACATTTCTGTCATGTCTTTCTGCAGTATTGTAGGAGGAACATCCAACTTCTAGTAGCCCTGTCTCGTTCAACCTCAGTGAGGTGTCGATAATAAGCGTCTTTGTCGCCTTAAAGGCGTTGTTGAATAACGCTAATTTACCACGTAGAGTATGAAGGATAACCAATGCTCACGACCTTCACAGCTTGTTTTTTAAGGCAAGCCTGATTTCTATCCTCATAGTGACGCTACGAGCACCACTTTTATGGCACTGGTGGCAAAGTTGAATAGACATCTTTTAGGCGTAGAAACACTGCTAACAACATTCGTTTATGTCCCACGACTCTTTATGGTGTTGCTATTTTTTTCTGTCAGAGGACCAAATATGTTTGACTTTTCCCTTTTGGTTTTAGGAATTAGGTAAAAAATTCCAAGTAATCGTCTTATTTTTACAACATCTAGCTGAAAGTTTATTCTTATGAATTACATAGTTTCCTTTTCTTCTAGCTGAGACGATACTCCTTTGTTTCGTCTTTTCTTCCACTTATTATTTGAACTGGAAAGAAACGTGGTGTTACTCATCCAGTTTGTACAGCATCTAACTTAATTGAAATGATTATAAACTAAATTTGGTGTTTCACTTTCCGTTGCAAGTTTTGTGGTTGTCAAAGACGAGAAAAAAAATTGGTTCAAATGGCTCTGAGCACTATGGGACTCAACTGCTGTGGTCATTAGTGCCATAAAACTTAGAACTACTTAAACCGAACTAACCTAAGGACATCACACACACCCATGCCCGAGGCAGGATTCGAACCTGCGACCGTAGCAGTCGCACGGTTCCGGACTGCGCGCCTAGAACCGCGAGACCACCATGGCCGGCAAAGACGAGACACTCTACATATAATTATTACGAGAACCAGGATTTTTTAAGTTCACTCGGCATGGAATAGTTTCACATATGCTTCGCTGAGAGTTACAGTGTACGCTAATCATACCGGCAATCAAACCTTTTATACATGAAATGCAGTTTAGTAGGAACGGGTAGAACTGGACCTACAAATACAGATTTGTCTTTTTCTTTTCCGTTTAACATTTCCCCCTCTTTACTGTTATTTAGAAGCCTTTATGCAAAGCTGTAGTGGGAAAACTGAGGGAAGCTAGGAAGCCCATTCAGAGGTTTACGCTTTTGTCTTGGTCTGTAGTTGTATATTTGATTTAAATATGTCTCCTTCCTCTGGTATCTTCATCCATATTCCCTTCTTTGTTTGTTTATCTACGCTCTGCTGTTGGTAAAATTGTTCGCTTGTGCAACAATACTTTGATTTTCGAATCTTTCACACTCCACCTTATGCAAAAAGCAGTTTATATTTCTTCTTATTGAGCCAGACATGTCCCTGCACCTTGTTGTCATCTGAGGGTGTCACTTTATTCCAGTAAAATATCATTCAAAGTTCATTATTGGTTTTCTTATTTTAAGCCTAAAAATTGTAACATGTCCATTTTGTTTAATATGTGATCTATTGATCATGTGGAATTAAATAACTTCTGATATTTTTACAGGTCTGCTTGTTTCATGCATTTTAAACGTTTTCACAGCTTGTCATTTGCAAAGTTGTCTGCTTATTTTTGAAATACTTTTTTGTGTGTAATGGTTGTGCATCTCATGGTACTTACATTTTCTGTCCAGTTGTGCCTCTTTCTGGATTGTCTCCTTCTGTTGCCTTTGCATAAACTGCTCTTTACAAAAAAGTGGTTCAAATGGCTCTGAGCACTATGGAACTCAACTGCTGTGGTCATTAGTCCCCTAGTACTTAGAACTACTTAAACGTAACTAACCTAAGGACATCACCCACATCCATGCCAGAGGCAGGATTCGAACCTGCGACCGTAGCAGTCGCACGGTTCCGGACTGCGCGCCTGGAACCGCGAGACCACCGGCCGGCGTGCTCTTTACACCTGTGGAGGAATTTTGGATGAGGACGGGAACTGTCAGGATTCGCTGCATTAAGAATAGTCGTAGTATAGCTGGTGATTTATTATTTCCAGCTACAGTGCCGTCATCCTTCTCGGTCGGCGTCACTAGGTTCCACAATGCTTAGGACTCCACTGTCAGGAAAACTGCTTGGCCTGGTATGGCTGCCTCAGTGACCTGTGCAACGCACTTCTGTCTGTCGGCTTTGTATGGCCATGGATTTGTGACTACGTCAGGATGCGCCAGCAGTCAACTCAGTGGTGTTCGTTGCTGCCACCTCAGTGCCGCCCGATGGGAGCTGCAATGCGTGGTTCCTCGTTGGCATGGCTAAAATCACAGCGACAACAATCGTCCGTGACCTGGCATCAGAATCTGCAGCTCTCACCTCGGGACGCCTCTGGTGTGTGTTGGGAGCCATCACGACTGACCACGGTAGCGAATAGTGGTGTGGTCTGCCCTGGCTGGCTGTGGACCCCGCGTTAGCCTCGTTAGAACCAGTTTCCTATCGTGGACTGGAACGCTGGCACCCCATCTGCTGCTGCATGTAGCCAGTGGTGTGACACATCCTGCCATGAGGAGACCTGTCACACTTGAAAAACTTGTTAGTGACCTGCGCCTATTTATATGTGGCTATGCGCCTCCGTTTTGCTAAAGCGCCACTCCGAGTGTACTCATAACACCTGTGTTGGGCCAGTGAGCTCCTTGTACCTGTAGCTTGTGCCATGTAAACCGCTGTGTTTACTCTTTTCAGCTGGTCTACAGCCCTGTGGCCTCCATTCTACATCACAACCGCTGGTAGCATAACTTAGTATGAACTAGCCTGCACCTGGCTGTAACTTGTGCCCTCAGAAGATTGCACCAAAGCTAACCTTTTCCTATCTTAAACAGTGGTGCCACTGCACACCATTTCTACGTTTGACTCTCGCTTTTTTCACACCTGTTTTACACAAAAAAGAGACTCAGGAAAAACTTGCGTCCCTCTAAGCAAGGGTTTAAAAAAACTCCGATTTTATTTGCAACTATGTTAAAAATAGCAACAGGAGCTTGAAACCATAGCAAGATGAAACAATACATTATTTACGTATTTTTTCTCTGTAGATAGGTACAGTTTTACTGTGAATTGTCCCTCTCCCTTTACTATGTTACACAACTCTTCGTTTACAGCCATTGTGTCGGAATGTGGTCAAAGCAATAACCGCCTCTCCCATCTTGAATTCTAGCACATTACGGGTTGTACTAGAACATTCGCAAACATTCATTCACATTCGAGAATATTCGTAAACGCTCAATAACGTTACAGAACTATCATGAATGTTTTACTTCAGAAAACTGAATTGATGCGAAAGAGACAAAGGTGTCTTACGACCACCAAAACGTAATTTCATCAGTTTCCTCATATCTCAACAACCACAACGGCTACTGTAGCACGGCCACTAGAGTGCACAAAAGGGGAAGCATGAGTAGCACCACTCAGAAAGCAGTGATTGTTGTCGAAGGGTTTTTGAAGTTCAGTCTACTTCAACCACAAACACGTAAACTATGCAGTGTAACATATAAAATCACTACCAATAAAAAATGGTTAAAATGGCTCTGAGCACTATGGGACTTAGCATCTGTGGTCATCAGTCCCCTAGAACTTAGAACCACTTAAACCTAACTGAAGTGAGGACATCACACACATCCATGCCCGAGGCATACCACTAAAAGAATGATAATGGTTTAAATATGATATACAATCATAAAATGGTAAAGTCGAATAAACATGATAAGAAAGATCCGAACTAACAGTACCTTCTGTAGGCTAATAGCAATAATGCCATCACTGATATTATTACTGCACCTGCTAACTGTTGTGTACATAGTTTCACATAGTCAGCGCGGACACAACTTTCCCACTAGAGCGCGCCCCACTAAGCACAACAGCACAGGCGCACTGCTCGTCCGTCTCCACACTACGAGATGGCGCTGCCTTAGAGACGGACCAAATACTGCTTCCGCCGATCTGCGTATTAATATGTAACGCAGCCAATGACATTGCTGCTAACGTAGATCCTTTTCTCCTCACAGAACACGCTCACGCAGTGATACCTGAACGAACAAGGTATTATAACAAGTGTACAAACCTCCGATTAGTCAGTCTGCATTTGTCTGCACCAGTCTGTACCAGTCTGCATTAGTGTGTACCAGTCTATAGTCAAGTTTCAGTCTGCACCTAAGAAGATTATCATATTCCTGTACATAGCCACGAAGACAAATGTATAGACACTTTGTCAAGTATCAGAGAGACGTGAGAATAAGATTAACGTACCAAGACGAAAGGAACTTCAGATTGTCAATGGTAAATAGCATCCAGAATCAAGCTACTTAAGGATTATGCTTGTTACTATTTTAATAAATGTGTGTGAAAATTAATCTACTTCGGTTTAAAGTTGGTTACTGTCAAGCTGCTACTCTAAGTGTGCAAGTGGCACTTCTATCGCCTGACCTAGCGACAGAAGATAAACACGCCACGATAAGACCACGAGACATATTGCTGACACTAGCCTACTTCGTTAGAGCGACAAGTCAAATAATATGATGGTGTTTGTACGGAAGGTCTTACAGTACGCACACCACACTAACAATATCAGTTATAGTGTAAGTAGGCTGTTTAGGTTTTTATGTTGCTAACGACACGTAGCGCTCTGTATGAAAATCACTGACTGTGCTGTGTGCAATCTGTGGCTGGTTGGCATTGTTGGAATAATCGCTGCTGTAGTGTTGGGCAGTTGGATGTGGATTTGAAAAGCGCGTAGCGTTGTGCAGTTGGAGGTGAACCGCCAGCAGTGGAGGGAAGTTGGGAGATAGGCGGAAGAATTTTGAGAGCGGTCGATCTGGACGTGTGTCTGGCAGAAAAAGGAAATTTGTGAGACTGGATGTCATGAACTGTTATACACTATCACTTTTGAACACTATTAAGGTAAATTCATTTGCTAAGTATGCCTATCAGCAGTTAGTGCCTTCAGTAGTTAGAATCTTTTATTTAGCAGGCATTATTGGCACTCGCTGTATTACAGTGGTTTGAGTAAAGAAGATTTTTGTGAGGTAAGTGATTCATGAAAGGTATAGGTCATCGTTAGTCAGGGCCATTCTTCTATATGGAATATAGGAAGTCAGATAGTGTTGCGCTAAAAATATTGTGTGTCACTTTCGTGTTGATCAGAATAAGTAAAAAGAGAAATATCTGAGTACGTTCAGTTTTGCTCAGCTGTTTGAAAATCAAATAACATAAGAGGTTCACCAGCACTGTCATTTACCAATTTTTTAAAGGGGACGTTACAATACTAGAAGATCTAAAAGTGGGATTTTACTACATAGTGAGTTCTTAGTGAGAGAAATATAAGTGGGGCCCTCAAAAAGTTGCCGTTTGAGAGCTTTGCACCAGCGCCTACGCAGCGTAGTTCTACTCTTGTTAAGAAGTGCAAAACCAGCACCCATTTGTGTAGCCATTCGAACATCTGTCTTATACCATACCAAGCAAGGTTTCAACGACGAACCAAAGCTGGCACCCAGAGAAACTATACCAATCGATAAATTGCTTTTTCAAGTACGTCAAATGGTCTCGAATTAATGATCTGCTTAATGGCGTCACTTGTATGTGTCCTGTTCAGATTTTATGTGCAAATACGTGCTTAAAATATGTTTTCCTGGAATGTGCGGTGTCACGTCATTTTTAATCCGGTTACAACATCGGTATGTCTTGTAGTACTGGAGACTTTTGGTCATATATAGAAAGTCCAAATATTGACCTTTACCGACGAATTGTTCTCATTAACTTTCAGCAACTTTGGAAGTTTAGAGAGAGGAGGATTCCGTTTTGTGTGTCTCAAAAATTCATAAAACTTATTGGATTTTAGCAAATTGTGTCAATTGCCCAATATCTCTATTGGCAGTTTTTGCAATGGAGAGAGGAGCGTCGCAACAGCCGTCAGGCGCCGACGCCACACTGCAACACACCGGTGTCTGGCTGGTTGCCAGTTTCGCCCCTGCGGCTAAATGACGTTCCAGCTCCACCATTGGCAACGCAGTGTGACTTCGCGTACACTTGTCCTAAGCACACAAGGCGTCGGTCCTGCCACGAACCTTTTGCTCCATCTGCCATTGTCTAGTGTAACTAATCATGAGGAAGTGTAATTCCGCAGTACTAGTATTTAGGACGATACCGGCGCCGATCACGTCAGTTACGGCGCAGTCAGCCAAGGGAAGAGGTCTGCCCCGGATCCAGCGCCACCTCAACCACACGACGCCTTCGCCGCCAAGGTGCCTCGACAACGTGCTCACAGCCTGTTGGTATTCTGTCAAAGTCATTTGGCAAGACGGTAGAAACTGTGAACCCGTACAGATCCTCAACCAAGACTTGGATTCCAAGTATATGCTTTTAGTTGTAACCTTATTTTCCTATTAGGAACTAGTTTCAAAGTTTGTTAACTACTTGTGATGGTCAACGAGGACCTTTCGTGTTGAACTCATTGTGTTCTTAAATACAGAAGATGAACTATTTGCTCATGTCTTTCTTGCGGAAGTGTTCCAAGACCCGGATACTTCAGAGAGCGTATGTAGTACCATAAAAATCGACAATAACTAAAAACTAACATCACATTTGGGTTTCTTTAGGTTCTTAAGGAACCTGGAAGGTATGGATCCTACATAACCGAACAGTTTTTTACGATTCTCTTGTAGGCTACGCATATTTAATCAAAAATGTCATTTTCGTTTAGGAACAAAAAGTTGGTAAACAGCAGAAGATCTGAGCTTTTGCAGAAAAACTTCGTATAGCTACTGAACAACGTGAAGTTTAGTTCACTACACTACTAGTCAAATTAGCGAATCTGGAATGCGGAATGCAGGGGAAGAGTATGAAATGCAATACCTCCGTTATGTAAAGTATCAATTAGTCGACCACAGCTTAACTGAAGGGAAAACCACACAGACGTAATAAAACTTATACCCAAGAAATAAGAAACCAATTCCAATACCGTTGCAACATCTGAGACACAAATGGAAAGAACCTTCAAGATAAAACAGTTACATTTACAAAAATACAAAAATGTTCTTGCATCTGAAAGTAGAGTAAAGTGTTATAACGTGCAAGTCACTGGACTCCACACAAAATTGCTAAGTGTCGAGAAGTGTGCCTATCGGAATTCGAACAAGAAAAATATGAGCTTACATTCTTTTCATTTAAGCAGTGTAAACCAGTATTACTCACGTATTCGAAAGTATTTCGTCGTGAATAAGTTGTATCTTACGGGGATAAACCAGTGAGATTCGGCAGTTTTTACATTTATTTCGTGATAAATCACGTTTCTCGATAATTTATTAATGAATCCAACGCAAAAATATAACAATTGTTCTGTTAACAAAGAAGATAAGTAATTAAAAACAAACGTTAATCTTACGTCTGCTCCCTCCCCACTAGGGGCGCTAGCTTTGTTCTTGCCGACTGCAAGATATGGCGCCTTTTCTCGATATGAAATAGAACATTGAGTATACAGTTTAAACATTTTTGTTACAACAACAGTATTTAACAATAATGCTATTCAGCATAGGTCACCAGATCTGTATCCTGACTCACACATCAACTGAGCAGTAGGACATGGTGTAACTGTCTGGACCTTCTTGTCACACCATAGAGGTCACCTCTATGCTTCAAAAATGTTTCTAATCGATTCAGACTATGCACTAAAGAAGATAAATGGATAAATCAAAACGTAATCCCTATAACCAAAAATGTTCAACCGTTGTCGAGATTCGATGATTTAAAGTCGAGAAAAATGTAGTGCGTAGAAATCATTCTCAGGTGAACTGAATGTGAGGAAACTGTTTACAGTGCTTGAAATAAACAAAAAAATTGGTTGTGGCGTTCTTATGCTAAAACTGAAAACATGCTTTAAAAACATTAGCTGCATTCGTAGTTTACATGCAGGAAACATAAACATCTTTTTGTGAGTTTCTTCACGTGCACCACTTGTATGTTCAGGGTTTCGTGAATTGATTCACATATTGTAAGAAGATAAACAGATACATATAATTACAGGCTGAGACGTGATACTCACTGGAATGAAGGAAAACATGGAAGGGAGGACTCACCAGTATGACTTTCTTTTCACACAGCCTGTTTATTTAAAAATATATAATCAGGAACTTTGTTTTAATTAAAAAAATGAACAAATTTATAAAATGAAGAAGCTTTTGCAAGAGAAATCAAAATAACAAACAACATGACAATAATTACAAGCCGAACGGACCTGCAAACCACCCGTTATCGGGTAAAACAGCGGTGTTTACTACCGCACTGGACAAAGCTTCTCTTATTAAATGCCCTTCTGCAACACATGAAAACTATGTAAGCACCATTGATGAGAAGATTGTTTCAATTACTCAAACAGATGACGTAACTTTTAATGTGAAAGCTGTATGTCGAAACGTTCGGGGTTGATATTCACACCTGTGCTTAAAAGTTGAACAGATTAGCAAACAATTATGACAACGATAAGGCTTAGTTAAAAGCAAGCAACCTCTTAATTTCAATCGGCAAACAAGGTGCAACTGGATCCCAACCCGTCCCTTTTAACAATCGTATTCTGACTAAAGTCCTGGTGACAGTTGGCTGTTAATATGTTAAGAATTATACGAATTGTCAGTTATGAAGACCACTCTGACTAACAATTTAAAACATTACTTATGAACACTTATCTCATGAGAACTCACTCGGCGGAACCACAAGATCCATTTATAACTACATCAATAACGACCCGGTCTTTCAAAGCCAGCAACGCACAACTAAGTACAACAGGTTGTAACTAATGCAATTACAGTCAACGAAGTGAACAGGTTAACATCTAAATCTAACCACAAGACTCATATTTGTTTAACGGCAACCTGTCCCTCACTACAAAATTTCCGACTGTATTTACGACCAGGAGCTGATTCATCAGAACATTAATAATCGGGTATAAACCAGGAAGGAAACGCAAAATAATATCGGAACAAATTTTCGAGCGACAACTAGTGTCTAGTATAATTCTACGGCATATATTTATGACCAAAGAGCCGACCGAGTACAACTCTGAGGGTCGGGTACAAACCAGAAAATAAATAGGAGGTCAGGTATACAATGACACAAATCACCAAAAGGATTACTGAATGTTACTCCTCTTCATCAGCAAGCAATTCCATGGATATACGGGGCGTCGCGGCGGTTACTGTGTCGTGCCGATGAAAGCCAAGTACAAGGGGGCAGCCAGGCCACGAGCGGTCGTACGACAAGAATGTTGCCAAGCAACCGACGGGATGTCGGCCTGCTGCTTGTAGTCGACGCGGACCCCGGTGAAGCACTCCGGTACCTTCAATCTGCGCAGGCGCTCCTTGCGTAGCTCGTGGCTTCGGCCGCTCGGAACTTGTGACCGCCTCTTGTCGCGATGCTACCGCCAATCCGCAAACTTGCTGCCTCCTCTCTCTCGGGTCAGTGTATCCGTATACATATCTGCAAGCAAAGACTTTCTAAAAACACAAGTCACAGATATTGGCAATGGGGCCGCTAGAGGTCGATACTACCGTTGAGCTAGTGGCGCCAGTCTACTAACTTAATGGCTCCAAGGCTCTCTGGCCGTCCTGTTATTCTGTGAAAGAGTTACCTGTTACTACGCAACATGTTTCGAAAATATGAAACGTATACCGATTCAGTCGTCTCCCGAGTCAACAAAAGTCTGTGAGCACATCATTTTCAAGCTACGGTGATCTATGGTACAGTTATATTTGGGAGCCAGGATTAAATATTCTCTTACCATAGCACAAAAACGGAATGTAGGTCCTGAGCTGGGTTAGGGAAGTAAAATAAGGAAACTATCTTTTCAACTTATCTGAAACTTAAAAGACATTTGATATATTCGCGCTGTTTTATGGGTTAACTCTACCTCTCCAGCGGTGAGGTCTCTTAGATAGCTGCAAGGTGTTGGGACACCTGCCTCTAGCAATTTATAGGCTAAAGTCCCTGATAGTGTGCCGAAAATTCAGATGATTCGCCATCTATAGTAACCAACTTACAATATCATACGGCTGAACAACAGACGTGCAATTGCTATAAAAGGTTTTGTGGGGGCTAAAATTCTGGTAGTTTGTTCTTGGCGGGACGACGCATCTGCCATGTTAATGTACTTGACATTATATCAGATGGCATGGGTACTAATACAAACAAGAAATAAGAGAGAATTTTTCAGTATGTTTTGATTTAAATGTGAAGTTGCCTGATAAGTCTATAAGCTAGCTTCCTTCTTTTACATCTTTAACTCTTATAGGACATATTAGCCCCTTTGTGCTGCAGTAGGAGCATATTGCATTCTCGTGGCATTATTGGCCAGCAGATCCAATGTGGGGTAGTTGGGCTGCGTAGTGCCAGTCTTATAGCATGGCGTTACCTCGGCGACCTGAGCCTCGATAATGATGAAATGATGCTATGGCTGGCACAACAGCCAGTCCCCAAGTGGATGAATTACGACGCTATCAGGAATGGAAGCCAGGACCCCACAGTCTAGAGTCAGCACGCTATTCACTAGACTACGAGAACAAAACAACGGTACTGGACGAGATTTTAAGGCTGCGTTTTCGAAGGCGGACACAAATGCTTGAGGCCATACTAGAGAACGTGGAGCAACTTGAATATGTGCGTCTGTTTTTTAATCCGTAGCTATGTCGGACTCGGCATCGTCCAGGAGGTAACATTGGGAGAGATATACCACTTTCCTATTAAGTACCACGACTGTTATCGGCCCTCACAGCTATCTTCCAGTGGCTACATTTCTATCATCGTGACGTACAATTTGCGCGTGTGTTACGACAGCCATATTGCACTGGAAAATAGCCATGGGGATCTATACAGTCGTCGCATGAAGGCGAAAAGTGCTACTGGTGTGTTTATTCGTTTGCAAGACAATACTAAAGTTGATGAATCTGCCCTTCAAGTGCTACATAAGATGGAAAAAAAATTTGTGGATGCATCAGTAAACGCAAGTGTCAGTCAATAAGGAAGTCAACACAATACAATGCAAGGCAGAACAGCACTCATGTCTTCACCAAAATTGGGTTCTTTGTGACCTACGTATCTCACACTGAGTCCTATGCGAATAAAAAATTCGAAACAAATATTTTTACTGCTACCCACGATATAATCAAATTAATACTTTTATCACTTCAGGGCTTCTAGATTTCACGCAAAAATGTACAGGTCGTTCTCAAGACGAAGTCTCCGTTCTGATTGTAGTGAAAGAAATCGGCACAAATCGGGTAACGTCGGTATTCACCTGATTCCCATAATTTCCGAAGTTAACTAATAAACACTACGCACAGTAGGGCTGCAGTAGCCACTTTGAATTTACCGTGTGGTGCACCTGTAATGTCTTGACAGTAAATGCAGAAGATTTATCACATTTTAAAACAAGTGAAAATACCGTCCTTGTTCCGTTACAAGTAAAACTAATATCGTCATTCATGCCGAAACACAATATGTAATCTACTCTTCTCGCTGCATAAGTTCCACACGCTGCCGTTAACCGCAAAGCGAGGGGTCATTTTACGCAAGCACACACTTGAGTCACCTGGAATTTTGTACATACTGTAATACCATTATCGCCTATGTGTCGGAAGGCATGCGTTTGTAAACTATCGCTTGTAACCTTACATTAGACGACCACATGAACGTTCTTCGGGATAACAGCGTCAAAAGATATTAATAGTTATTTACACGTCAATAAATCTACATATCTTAAATAAAGGGCCGTACCAGCAAGTGACACACTTTGAAAGCAGATCACTTCAGCCCTCTATTTTCGAACCAGTATTCGTCATGGGAAGTTTTACTCATCTTTGCGTCTACCACAACTTCGTGGGACGATTGTAAAACTGTTGGGTATATTTGTTACCTTTCTAGATATGTCTTCTGTATTCATAAACGTGTGTTAAAGTCGCCGGAAAGACTGTTGTAAAGCCGACGTTAGCGTCAGCTCATAACCTTATATAGCGGGACCCTATCTGACTTCATAAAGACGCTACATGTAGCGTGTCGGCAAACATCATCTCCGTGCTGTCCACGTATTTCAAGTACGTCAGCAGCGACCTTCGTCACATATACTCACCACGTAATCTCGCTCGAGACATTGAGTCGGACGGATAAGGGTGGCAGTGAAATCTCATAATGAACGGCACGTACGCGATATTAAAATCTGTAAAATAAGGATTACTGTGTCTTAGTAGACAGAGTTTCCACCCAGCAATCCCCCTCAGACAATCTACACACCTCCTGTGCTTCATTCAGTATCCGTACAATGTGTTTACCATGTGATATAGCGGGTGATCAAAAAGTCAGTATAAATTTGAAAACTTAATAAAAAAAGGAATAATGTCGATAGAGAGGTAAAAATTGACACACATGCTTGGAATGACATGGGGTTTTATTAGAACCAAAACAAAACAAAGTTAACAAAATGATGCGTGCTGTGGACCGACGAAGCTCATTTCACGCTCCGAGGGTCTGTCAACGCCCACAACTGCAGAATTAGGGCTACCGAAAATCCTAGAAGTGTCGTGGAAAATCCATTGCCCGACGAGAAAGTCACGGTATGGGTTGGATTTACCACATCTACCGTTATCGGGTCTTTTTTCTTCGAGGAAATGGGTGATTCTGGTTTTGTAATTGCTACCGTGACAGGTTAGAGGTACGTCGATATGTTACAGAATCGCATCATAGATAGACACCTGCTGGAATGTACGATGTTTATGCAGGATAGCGCTCCACCCCATATTGCAAGACGTCTGAACTATTGCGCGCATCATTTGGTGAAGATCGTGTGCTCAGCCGCCACTTTCGTCACGCTTGGGCTCTCAGGTCCCCAGACCTCAGTCCGTGTGATTATTGGCTTTGGGGTTACCTGAAGTCGCAAGTGCATCGTGATCGATCGACATCTCTAGGGATTCTGAAAGACAACATCCGACGCCAATGCCTCACCATAACTCCTGGCATGCTTTACAGTGCTGTTCACAACATTATTCCTCCACTACAGCTATTGTTGCGGAATGATGGTGGACATATTGAGCATTTCCTGTAAAGAACATCATCTTGGCTTTGTCTTACTTTGTTATGCTAATTATTGCTATTCTGATCAGATGAAGCGCCATCTGTCGGATATTTTTTGAACTGTTGTATTTTTTGTTCTAAAAAAAGCCCATGTCATTCCAAGCATGTGTGTCAATTTGTACTTCTCTATCTACATTATTCCGTGATTTATTCAATTTTCAAATTTATACTGACTTTTTGATCACCCGGTAGAATCCCACATAAAGCGGTTTTTGAATGACAGATTCTTTATTACCCTTGTAACTAATGGTGAACAGCAGAGTAACAAGTGTTTTATTTGATGACAATTCACGATCGCTTCTACGTATTTTGCTACATTGAAACAAGGAAATCTTTCTATTTGGCAGTTGCCTGCAGTGAATGCGAAAATTTTGGTGTATGTCAGCAAAGAACAAAATTGCATTCAACGTGAGAGAAGTGGAACCCTTCCTCAAATTGCTGCAGATTTCAATGCTGGGCCATCAACAAGTGTCAGCGTGCGAACCATTGAACGAATCATCATCAGTATGGGCTTTCGGAGCCCAAGGCACACCCGTGTACCCTTGTTGACTGCACGACACAAAACTTTAGGCCTCGCCTGTGTCCGTCAACACCGACATTGGACTGTTGATCACTGGAAACATGTAGCCAGGACGACGAGTCTCGTTTCAAATTGTATCGAGCGAATGGACATGTACGGGTATAGAGACAACCGTATGAATTCATGGACCATGCATATCAAGAGCGGACTATTCAAGGTAGTGGAGGCTCTAGAATGGTGTGGGGCATGTGAAGTTGGAATGATATGGGACCTCTGATACGGCTCTGATAGGTGAAATGTGCATAAGCATCCTGTCAGGTCATCTGCAGCCATTCATGTCCACTGTGCATTCCGACGGACTTGGGCAGTTCCAGCACGACAATGAGACACCCAGGACGTCCGGAATTGCTACAAAGTGGCTCCAGGAAACCCGTTTTTGACTTTAAACATTTCCGCTAGCCACCAAACTTCCCAGACATGAACATTGTTGAGCGTAATTGGGATGCCTTGCAACGTGCTGTTCAAAAGAGATCTTCACCCCTTCGTCCTTTTACAGATTTATGGAAGCTCTGCAGAATTCATGGCGTCAGTTCCATCGAGCACTACTTCAGACATGAGTCGATTCCATGTCATGATGTGTTGCAGTGCCTCTGCGTGCTGGCAGGGTCCCAACACGTTATTAGGCAGGTGTACCAGTTCCTCTGGCTCTTCAGTGTACATGCTTTACAAAACTTAGGCCAGATTACTAACCTAATGTGTTGATGGACCTCCATACAGGAGACACAGCACACACTGGTTGATATGTAACTGACACCATTCCTGAACACTGTGACAGGGGGCGTCTAACAGTCAAAATAAGTATGCGCTGGTATCGCCGAAACTTCCCATCTCATCTCCACAGGGCAAGCATCAGGAGCTATTCAGCTTGTTCGAGGAACATAATGCCTTAAAATACCCATTGTTTTCCCTTTATCTGAATCGCTGTGAGCCACTTCCTATGTAGAAGAGACAAAGCAATCTGAAACACCACTTCCCCACTAGTATATCTGCACAGATGCTTTCGGCATCATCATAGACTTTTAGTGAGGTCTTAAGCTCTTCATATAAATGAATTCGATGACACACTGAGCTTCTGTACCGTCACATGGTCTACAAGGCAACACGTAAATATTGCTTAGCCTCTACCTTTTTGGAGTTGTTGTATGACATGAAGATTATTTCGGCACCTCACGTCGCAAGAAAGTACCGTATTTGAAGTATTATTCAGCTCTCTCTCCCTTCCATAATCTGAAAGTATTGTTATAATTTAACATGACATGTTATTAAGATCTGTTATCACCTTGGTCGAGTGACAAGTGACAATCTCACTTCATTCACGTAAGAATGCCCTTTATCCTATCAGAAGACACGATTGCAAACCAGTCTGTTTCTTCTTATCTGGCTCTCTAGCAGAACGGATGCCTGGCTCGAACTGGTATGGAGATTCCTGGTACTGTTATTAGTCCGATTTCCAGTCATGAACGGCATCTTTACGTGTGACTGATCACTCCTTGAAGCGATAAACCAAATCTGAGTTGCTGTTTCTTTTTTTCTTATTTATTCACATGGCTTATGCTTCCGTGCACGACATTCTAGCCGGCCACTTGAGCCGCTTAAGGTACAGGTATTCTAAGTGTAAAAGGCTACGGGTTGCAAAAGAACGTATATGTAATCTGTATTTGGTGAAGGCTGCCGGTCTTGCTTACGAGATGAAGGCAGAGCTCACCATCTGCAGCATCGTTGACAGAACCGACTGCGGACCTTTGGTGCAGAGCCGGGTGGAGTGTTTGAATCAGAGGCTCAGACGGTTTTGCGACCGTATTGGCTGCAGATTCCTTGACTTGCGCCATAGGGTGGTGGAGTTTCGGGTTCCGCTGAATAGGTCAGGAGATCACTACACTCAGCTGGCGGCTACACGGGTAGCAGAGGCTGTGTGGCGTGGACTGGGCGGTTTTTTAGGTTAGAAGGCCTCGGGAAAGTGTGGGATGGGCTGCAATGTCAAAGGGTGCTTGGCAATTACAGGACGTGCTTGGATCAAGGAACAGTCGGAATTATAGTTGTAAATTGTTGTAGTTGCGCTGGAAAAGTCCCTGAGTTTCAAGCGCTAATAGAAAGCACAGAAGCTGATATCGTTATAGGTACAGAAAGCTGGCTAAAGCCTGAAATAAGTTCTGCAGAAATTTTTACGAAGTCTCAGACGGTGTTCAGGAAAGATAGATTATGCAGAATTGGTGGTGGAGTGTTTGTGTCTGTCAGTAGTGATTTATCTTGTAGTGAAGTCGAAGTAGATACTCCGTGCGAATTGGTATGGGTGGAAGTTATACTTAAAAGCCGAATTAAGTTAATAATTGGCTCCTTCTACCGACCCCCAGACTCCGATGATACAGTTGCGGAACAGTTCAGAGAAAGTTTGAGTCTCGTAACAAATAAATACCCCACTCATACGGTTACAGTTGGTGGGGACTTCAACCTACCCTCGGTATGTAGGCAAAAATACTTGTTCAAAACCGGTGGTAGGCAGAAAACGTCTTCCGAGATTGTCCTAAATGCTTTCTCCGAAAATTATTTCGAGCAGTTAGTCCACGAATCCACGCGAATTGTAAATGGTTGCGAAAACACACTTGACCTCTTAGCCACAAACAATCCAGAGCTGATAGAGAGCATCATGACTGATACAGGGATTAGTGATCACAAGGTCGTTGTAGCTAGGCTCAATACCATTTCTTCCAAATCCATCAGAAACAAACGCAAAATAATTTTATTTAAAAAAGCGGATAAAGTGTCACTAGAAGCCTTCCTAAAAGACAATTTCCATTCCTTCCGTACTAACTATGCGAATGTAGACGAGATGTGGCTCAAATTCAAAGATAGAGTAGCAACAGCAATTGAGATATTCTTACCTCATAAATTGGTAAGAGATGGAACGGATCCCCCGTGGTACACAAAAAAGGTCCGAACGCTGTTGCAGAGGCAACGGAAAAAGCATGCGAAGTTCAGAAGAACGCGAAATCCCGAAGATGGGCTAAAATTTACAGATGCGCGAAATTTGGCACGTACTTCGATGCGAGATGCCTTTAATAGGTTCCACAACGAAACATTGTCTCGAAATTTGGTAGAAAATCCGAAGAAATTCTGGTCGTATGTAAAGTACACAAGCGGCAAGACGCAGTCAATACCTTCGCTGCGCAGTGCCGATGGTACTGTTATCGACGACTGTGCCGCTAAAGCGGAGTTATTGAACGCAGTTTTCCGAAATTCCTTCACCAGGGAAGACGAATGGAATATTCCAGAATTTGAAACACGAACATCTGCTAGCATGAGTTTCTTAGAAGTAGATACCTTAGGGGTTGCGAAGCAACTCAAATCGCTTGACACGGGCAAGTCTTCAGGTCCAGATTGTATACCGATTAGGTTCCTTTCAGATTACGCTGATACTATAGCTCCCTACTTAGCACTCTTATACAGCCGCTAACTCACCGATAGATCTGTACCTACAGATTGGAAAATTGCGCAGGTCGCACCAGTGTTCAAGAAGGGTAGTAGGAGTAATCCATTTAACTACAGACCTATATCATGGACGTCGGTTTGCAGTAGGGTTTTGGAGCATATACTGTATTCAAACATTATGAATCACCTCGAAGGGAACGATCTATTGACACGTAATCAGCATGGCTTCAGAAAATATCGCTCTTGTGCAACGCAGGTAGCTCTTTATTCGCACGAAGTAATGGCCGCTATCGACAGGGTATCTCAAGTTGATTCCGTATTCTTAGATTTCCGGAAAGTTTTTGACACCGTTCCTCACAAGCGACTTCTAATCAAGCTGTCCAGTTGTGCGACTGGATTCGTGATTTCCTGTCAGGAAGGTCGCAGTTCGTAGTAATAGACGGCAAATCATCGAGTCAAACTGAAGTGATATCAGGTGTTCCCCAGGGAAGCGTCCTGGGACCTCTGCTGTTCCTGATCTATATAAATGACCTGGGTGACAATCTGAGCAGTTCTCTTAGATTCTTCGCAGATGATGCTGTAATTTACCGTCTAGTAAGGTCATCAGAAGACCAGTATCAGTTGCAAAGCGATTTAGAAAAGATTGCTGTATGGTGTGTCAGGTGGCAGTTGACGCTAAATAACGAAAAGTGTGAGATGATCCACATGAGTTCAAAAAGAAATCCGTTGGAATGCGATTACTCGATACATAGTATAATTCTCAAGGGTGTTAAAATTACGAACAACTTCAGTTGGAAGGACCACATAGATAATATTGTCGGGAAGGCGAGCCAAAGGTTGCGTTTCATTGGCAGGACACTTAGAAGATGCAGCAAGTCCACTAAAGAGACAGCTTACACTACACTCGTTCGTCCTCTGTTAGAATATTGCTGCGCGGTATGGGATCCTTACCAGGTGGGATTGACGGAGGACATCGAAAGGGTGCAAAAAAGGGCAGCTCGTTTTGTATTATCACGTTATAGGGAAGAGAGTGTGGCAGATATGATACACGAGTTGCGATGGAAGTCATTACAGCATAGACGTTTTTCGTCGCGGCGAGACCTTTTTACGAAATTTCAGTCACCAACTTTCTCTTCCGAATGCGAAAATATTTTTTGAGCCCAACCTACATAGGTAGGAATGATCATCAATATAAAATAAGAGAAATCAGAGCTCGAACAGAAAGGTTTAGGTGTTCGTTTTTCCCGCTCGCTGTTCGGGAGTGGGATAGTAGAGAGATAGTATGATTGTGGTTCGATGAAGCCTCTGCCAAGCACTTAAATGTGAATTGCAGAGTAGTCATGTAGATGTAGAAATGATATTTTAGTTTTTCAATGCAACTATTCTGGTGCCCTCCGATCCCTTAACTTTTGTTGATATTTTTGAGAGATAGAAGTGAGGATTAATTTCGCTCAGGTACATAGCCTAGCGTTCTTCAGTGGCACGAAGACGACTACACCCAGCCAACGGACGCATAACCAGCTGTCGCATGCAAAGACGGAGCGGTTTGATTTCCGACCCGATAATGCTGGTGAAATTTTTTGCACTTTTAGGAATAGAGACGTCTACTTATCGAAGACCAACGCATGAGAGCGGCATCGGCTACCGGGGAATAACCTAGCAAAGCCTTGTCCACACAATATTAGAAACTAGGAACATGAAAGATCACTCTAGCAGTCACTATATACCCACGTTCGTCAACAAATGTCGAATTGGAAACTTGATCCTAACGATATTATCTAGGACTTCTTTTTGTGGCACGTGATGAATACATTCTCGTGTCACCCAGACATGGCACAATCCCGTTTGGCAAGATGCTAATACAAGTAATACAGTGGTTTTAAATGTTATTGTAGACAAGAGGTTCGAAACTTTTGGTCTCGAAATTATATATGTGATAAACATAGTAAATTAAGGTAAAGAACTGAAAGTAGGAAATGAACACTTAGCGTTTTAGTGATTTAAACAACTTACACCTTACAGCAGCATCTTATAGCCATAGCAACTGTTCTAAACTTGGACTGATGATGGGTTAATTTTTCAATACTCCCCCAAGTGTCAGCGTAGTCTCTTGTGGAATTACATTTTTAACTGTTCTTTTCAGTTCTTCATTGAATATCACACAGTAACGAGACCCCCATAAGGCAGAATATAGAGGACTGAAAGCTGGATGGCGAACGTGTCCTCCCTTTCCTGCTCCAAAGGAGGGTATCTTTTGTTCAGATGCTCACGGACGTTAATGTCTGGGTGGAATACCACACTGCTGTTCACTGTACGACTTCTCACCTGTGCAAACGTTCAACATAAACATCCACGACCAGCGTTCTGTGGCACGAACTCTGCCGTGAATATATTCCAGACAATAATACAATCTTTATCAAGACAGCGCCACTGATGTCATTAAGAGGTAGTGCCTATAATAAGATCACATGACACGTCTGGAAACTCGAAAACATTTTATTGGACATCTACATGTTCATGGTTCAGTTATTTTCTCCAAAACGCTTTGTACCTATTATGAAAAATGTATTACAAATCTATTACACTGATTTTAAATATAGTACTGAAATAAGACTTGTAAATGGTAAAAACTTCCCTCCTTTTCCATTTGTTGTTGAGGATTTCTTTTTTACTATGCATCACTTATTGTTTAAGGCCGTTTATATAACCTCCCAGACCCATCCACACGTTAAAACGTAGCTTATAAAACAACACCTGAGGCCTGTGAGATTTCTTTTCATGTATGCTGGAAACGCTTTAACGTCTTTATCTAAAAATATTCAGTTTATCATCCTCCACTGTCTGTTTCATTTTCATCTTTCAGTTTCGGCACATTTTATACTGTATGTGGCACAGTTAGTCACCTAACATTGCCGCTGGATAAATTTCGTAAACAACACCAAATACTGACGAATCGATTCCACAGACTGAACGTGAGGAGAGGGGCTAGTGTAATTGGTTAATACCAACCATAGAAAAATGCACGGAAGTATTTTTTTAGCACAAACCTTGGTTTTTTCTAAATGGAACCCCGTTAGTTTTGTTAGTACATCGGAACATATAAACAAATACGTAATCAGTGCCGTTTGTTGCATTGTAAAATGTTAATTACATCCGGAGATATTGTAACCTAATTTTGACTCTTCAGTACCACTCCTCCGCTGTTCAATCGTGTGTATCGGAGAGCACCGAATTACGTAGGGATCCAACGGGAACGGTGATGGACCTTAGGTACAGAAGAGACTGGAACAGCACATTATGTCCACATGCTAAAACCTTTTTATTGGTCTTTTTCACTGATTCACAGTACATTACCATGAGGGGTGAGGTACACGTACACACGTGGTTTCCGTTTTCAATTACGGAGTGGAATAGAGTTTGTCCCGACATGTCAGGCCAATAGATGGTCAATGTGGTGGCCATCATTTGCTGCACACAATTGCAATCTCTGGCGTAATGAATGTCGTACACGCCGCAGTACATCTGGTGTCATGTCGCCGCAGGCTGCCACAATACGTTGTTTCATATCCTCTGCGGTTGTAGGCACATCACGGTACACATTCACCTTTAGGGTACCCTACAGTAAGAAGTCCAGAGGAGTAAGATCAGGAGAACGGGCTGGTCAATTTATGCATCCTCCACGTCCTATGAATCGCCCGTCGAACGTGTACCTCACCCCTCATGGTAATGTACATGTGCGTCAGTGAAAAAGACCAATAAAAAGGTGTTAGCATGTGGACGTAATGTGATGTTCCAGTCTCTTCTGTACCTAAGGTCCATCAGCATTCCCTTTGGATCCCTACGTAATTCGGTGCTCTCCGATACACGCGATCGAACAGCGGAGGAGTGGTACTCAAGCGTCAACTTTGGGCTACAATATCTCCCGATGTAATTAACATTTTACAATGCAACAAACGGCACTCATTAAATATTTGTTAATATGTTCCGATGTGCTATCAAAACTAACGGGGTTCCATTAAAAAAAAGCATACTTCCGTACATTTCTTTATGGTTTGTATTAACCAATTACACTAGCCCCTTTCCTCACGTTCGGTCTGTGGAGTTGATTCGCCAGTATTTCATGTGGTTTACGAAATATATCCAGCGGTAACGTTAGGTGACTCATCCTTCTCTTCCATAATAAATTTATACTTTGAAACATAATCTGCTAGCATCCGAAGAGTACAAAGAAAGCCAGATATGTCACTTTTCATTTTGAAGTAAGTGTGAAGTGCTGTTGGATTTTTCATCGAAAGTACTATCTATTAGTGGTGTGAAACAGGAACGCAAGTGGTTTATTCACATGTTAATTTACCACTTATTTTATTTATTTAATCGCCACTTCTGCGATCTGCAGACACGATAGGATCATGATGAGGACAGCACAGCATCCAATCCCTGGGCGGAGAAAATTCCCCGAACTAGCCGGGATTCAAACCCAGGCCCAGAGAATTGACAATTCATCACACTGACCATTCAGCTACCGGAGGCGGACTATTTACCACTATGGTCTTGGCATACAGGAAAAGAATCAAGCTAGTCAACTGTTCTCAGGAATAAACCGTGTAAATTTTCTGCAGTGCAAAAATGGCACTGTAATCTCCGAAATTAAAAAAATTCGAAAGTGAAATAACTGCGTGACATTGTGGCGAGGGTCTGTCAGGAAATAAAGTATAATCTAAAATATTTTTTAAACCTGGAAGACGCGCGGAACTCTCGTTTCAAAACCCAGTACCCACGGGAAATTTGAGCGCGATGCCTTCATGCCCGTGTCCTGAACCGGGCAGATAGAAACATAGGGGCCATGACAGCTACCACACAAGAAACTCTGACGTAAAACTTCCAGGCAGATTAAAACTGTGTGCCCGACCGAGACTCGAACTCGGGACCTTTGCCTTTCGCGGGCAAGTGCTCTACCAACTGAGCTACCGAAGCACGACTCACGTCCGGTACTCACAGCTTTACTTCTGCCAGTATCCGTCTCCTACCTTCCAAACTTTACAGAAGCTCTTCTGCGAACCAAGCAGAACTAGCACTCCTGAAAGAAAGGATATTGCGGAGACATGGCTTAGCCACAGCCTGGGGGATGTTTCCAGAATGAGATTTTCACTCTGCAGCGGAGTGTGCGCTGATATGAAACTTCCAGGCAGATTAAAACTGTGTGCCCGACCGAGACTCGAACTCGGGACCTTTGCCTTTCGCGGGCAAGTTCTGTGAGTACCGGACGTGAGTCGTGCTTCGGTAGCTCAGTTGGTAGAGCACTTGCCCGCGAAAGGCAAAGGTCCCGAGTTCGAGTCTCGGTCGGGCACACAGTTTTAATCTGCCTGGAAGTTTCATATCAGCGCACACTCCGCTGCAGAGTGAAAATCTCATTCTGGAAACTCTGACGTAGTTGCTCCAGTATAAAATATAGGTGGACTCGAACTACTTCCTTTGTCCTATTCAGGTAGTTTTAAGGAGAAATAATCTTGCTCTTGGTAAATGTTTTGTCAGAATTGAGTATTTGCATAAATATGTTACAAATCTCTCTGTTTACCCCAGGTCTCCTACAGAATACCAGAGGAAAGTAGCAAAACACTATGTTCTGTGATCAGTCAGCAGTGAAGTTTATCCATGGGTTGTTACATGACTGACAACGTGTGAGATAAATGAGAATTGCCTATGGATGGAATAATAATGAACAACATTAAAACTTGTAATATTTTTTTCAGTCATTCAAACACAAGAGAGAGTAGCTTGGTTTCCTTTCTGTCACAGGACGCTTATCTGCTCTTTTCCCTGAAAAAGTGGCTGTTCGAGTGATTTTTTTTTATTTCTTATTACTCAGGCCCGCTAAAGACCATTTCACTTCGTTCAGTACACATATATATTGCAATATTTCACTTTGCTTCAAAGACTTACTAAGCGAGAGAATGATGTAGACTGTTTTTATGTGAAAAGTCCATTTTTAGCATTCCATGACATGAAGAACCCTTCAGATAAGTTTTCGTGGACATTGACGTATTTTCAGTCCACACGCCAATACGAAGATATAAATGACGTACACGGTTTTCAGGTTAGTGGGGGGCAATCAGCGAAGCAGTGCAGGGAAAAGAAGAAGTGGAAAGGAATTAGTAGCGAACTACGAGAATCTAGCAGGAAGAATAATGTTCGTTAAAGAGATGGCCTACATGGGAGTTCAATTAGCAGATCCATTAACGAGAGAGGAAGAAACTAATTACGAAGATACACAGTGCGACCAACGCCGCAGCACGAGTGGCGCACTCTAAAAGCTTTATCTTGCCCGCCAGAGAAGCGAGCTGGAAATGCCAACGAGGCGAGCGAAAATAGAAGGGACCTAAGCCCGGCTCCTGGAAAAGGCTTGGCGGTTAGGCATCGTGGGCGCATCTCGTTGCGGTCATCCCTCCAAAGGGCTGCACTGGAATCCGCTATGTAGCGCGCAGACAGGATCGAGAACGAGTGAAACAATAATAGTGCTCATGTAAATCTCATAACTAATATACTTTCGAGTACGATCTGTACAGGGTTTTTCAGTAATTTTTTCAGAAGTGGTGTTAAAGATAACTCGGAAAAAAGTCTATGCAACAAGTGTCCAAGCACACAGACAGTTGGTATTAGGTAATTCACATACTCATAGAAGGTGTTATGATTAAGGTCTCAGTTAATTCTCATAAATTCCGTCTCTAACCTCTAGAGCTCTCTTGATGACACCTAGATCTTCCGTAATCATCCTGTCGTATTATATAAGGGCAGCATTTCTCATAATTCGAACGAGAAATTCATTTTCTGCGTTCACGTTTTTTTTGTTTTTTGTTGTTGTTTTTTTTTGTAGATTTCTCCAGTCATCCATCATCACAGTCAAAGATATGAAGGAGTAATGATCAGAGACCTCAGTGATCAAGGAACTTCACCGTTTCTGCCGATTCGTCTTCAGCGGAATTTTAGATTTTGATCATCTAACCTAACAACTATAACGTCCAGGGTCGACGTCGTACTGGGAGAACGTGCTCATACTTGTTGCCGAAACGAACCTCTTCCAATAACTGTGGATGCTTGTTTTCATAAAACGTAGCTAATGAGACGCTGCATCAAGAAGTGGTAACACAACAGGAACCGTCAACTCATTTTCTATCATACCACACCACAATTTCTCAGAGAACAGCTCTTGGAAACGTCTCTCCACGAAGGAAAGGCAAGTGGATATTCATGGGACCATCGATGTCATTTTCAACTATTGTTGCTATCGTGACAAGTGAATCCGGCTTCATCAACATACAGTATTGCTTAGATTACTTGCTGTTCGTAACACAGCTACAGTCGCATTAGCTTTATTTCCTTCTCGAATGTGTTGAATCCGCTTCAAATGATAAGGATAGAAGCCGTACATAACATTCTCCATATACCTATATGTGAAAGAGCGATACCTCTAGAAATTCTGCGTGTCCTCCTTAAATTATGTTCTGCCAATTGAATAGTGTCTTTTGCATTATTAGTTCTCCGTTTATTTGCGCATTCATATGAAATATAATAGCAGGGCACTGCAACAGTTATACGTAGGTCGGCCAAAGATCGGTTAAACACTCCTGAATCATGCAGTGGGGTTAATAAATCGTACACAAGCAATACCGCACGCAGATGCTAAATCTGCATAATCAGTATTTCTAAATATGTGCAGCATGATTCAACCATACACTAGAACAAAATCACAATTATAACGCAGCTGCAAAATTAAATTATCTGAACTCGAGCACAGTAACAACTCGTAGAAAAAAAAAAGTATCGCTCGATAAGCAAATCCTTAGCAACAGGTGTACCAACATCCGCAATGAAAACTTGTCTACGCAATGAATTGTATTTTTTTAACCAAGCAATACTAAACACAGGTTGCGTGTAGTATTTTATTTGGTCTATACTGTCACCTAAAATTTTTGGTGTTTCTACTAATCAGGCTAACAATCAACCCTGTAGAAATATAAGGTAACTGTTAAGAAAGAGTGCATGGTTAGTGGAGATATTTTTGAAAATGTTTCATATACAGTTGTCATTTCAGTTTGAAAAAAACAACAACACTGTATTTAAACAAATGGTTGTTGTTGTGGTCTATGAGACTTAACATTTCAGGTTATCAGTCCCCTAGAACGTAGAACTACTTAAACCTAACTAACGTAAGGACATCACACACATCCACGCACGAAGCAGGATTCGAACCTGCGAACGCAGAGGTCGCGCGGTTCCAGACTGAAGCGTGTAGAACCACTCAGCCACACCGGCCGGCAATGTGCTTAGTGTATTCATCCGTTGGTCACCCTCTACGATTTTTACCCTCCACGTTTCCCCGTAATACTAAATCGGTGATACCTTGAATCCTCAGAACGCGTCCTACCAAACGATCTCTTCTTCATGTTGCGCCAAAAATTCATTTTCTCTCCAATTATATTCAGTACCTTCCCATTAGTTAAGTAATCACCCATCTAATATTCAACATTCACCCGTATCACCACATTTCGGAAGCTTCTTCTTCTCTTAACTATTTATGGTCCACGTTGCACAGCCATACATGGCTATACGCCATATGTATACTTTCAGAAAACATATCCTGACACTTAATTCCATTCTCTTCTTGTCCACCGAGCAAGGTGGCGCAGTGGTTAGCACACTGAACTCGCATTCGGGAGGACCACGGTTCAATCCCGTCTCCGGCCATCCTGATTTAGGTTTTCCGTGATTTCCCTAAATCGTTTCAGGCAAATGACGGGATGCTTCCTTTGAAAGGGCACGGCCGATTTCCTTCCCAATCCTTCCCCATCCCGAGCTTGCGCTCCGTCTCTAATGACCTCGTTGTCGACGGGACGTTAAACACTAACCACCACCACCACCATCTTCTTGTCTGAACTATTTATCGCCCATATTCCACATCCACACATCCACACTTGGCTACACTCCATACAAATACTTTTAGGAAAGACTTCCTGAGACTTAAATCTATACTACATGTTAACAAATTTCTCATCTTCAGAAACGCTTTCCTTGCCATAGCCATTCTACATTTTATATCCTCTTTGCTTCGACCTTCATGAGTTATATTGGTTCCCAAACAGCAAAATTCAACTACTACATTGTCTCATTTCCTAAACTGATTCCCTCAGCATCACGTGACTTAAATATACTACATTCCATTATCCTCGTTTTGCTTTTGTTGTTGTTCATCTTTTGTCCTTCTTTCAAGACACCATTCATTCCATTCAACTCCTCTTACAGGTCCTTTGCTGTCTCTGTCACAATTCCAATGTCGTTGGCAAACCTCAAACTGTTCATTTCTTCTCCATGGATTTTAATTCCTACTCCAACTTTTCTTTTGTTACCTTTACTGGTTGCTCGCTATACAGATTGAGTGACATCGGGGATAAGCTACAATCCTGTCTCACTCCCGTCTCAACCAATGCTTCCCTTTCGTGCCCCTCGACTCTTATACAAGTAACCACCATCTGGTTTCTTTACAAATTGTAAATAGCCTTCCGCTCCCGGTATTTCACTCCTACCACATTTAGAACTTCAAAGAGTGTACTCCAGTCAACATTGTCAGAAGTTTTCTCTAAGTCTACAAACGCTAAAAACGTAAATTTGCCTTTCCTTAATCTATCTTCTAAAATAAGTCGTAGGATCAGTATTGCCTCGAGCATTCCAAAATTTCTGTGGAATCCAAACTGATCTACCTGAGGTCAGCTTCTACCAGTTTTTCCATTCGTCTGTAAATAATTCGTGTTAGTATTTTGCAACTGTGACTTATTAAACTGATAGATACATAATTTTTACATGTGTCAGCACCTGTTTTCCTTGGGACTGGAATAATTGTAACCTTTTTGAAGTCGGTGTATTTACCCCGTCTCATACGTCTTACCCCTGAGATATGTCATGACTTGCTCTCCCAAGGCTATCAGTATTTTTAATGGAATATTGTCTACAACTGGTGCCTTGTTTCGACTTAGGTCTTTCACTGCTCTATCAAATTCTTCACGCATTATCATTTCATCTTCATCTACGTCCTCTTCAATTTCTATAATATCATCTTCGAATTCACCATCCTTGTATAGATCCTCTATATGCTCTTTCCACCTTTCTGCTTTCCCTTATTTGTCTAGGATGCGTTTTCTATCTGAGCTCTTGATTTTCATACAGGTGGTTCTCTTTACTTTTTGCAGTTACTTCAGCTTCAGTCTCTAGTTCGTAAGCAATAAATTGTGGTCAGTGTGCACGTCTGCCCCTGGAAATACCTTACAATGAAAAACCCGGTTCATAAATCTCTGTCTTACCATTATACAAGGTGTCCCAGCTATCTTGTCCACCCAAAATATCTCTCGAACAATAACAGCTATTTGAAAACGACTTTCACCGGTATCAATGTAGGGCTGGGGCCTATGAATGTAAATATTTGGAAACATTCTAAAACGAAAGCATATGTGTTTTTTTAACACGAACATATATTTTTTAAATGAACCTCCTGTATTTTTCCTTCAGCAATCCATAGCATGACAAAGCACATACACAATGGCGTTGATTGCATCGCAATATTCTCATTAAATCCCGAGATATTGAGACGCGAAGTTAACGCTTGAAACACCCGACATGCGCTGCTAGCGCACGTCCTGAGGCTCAGGCGTGAACCCCATAATGCTCGTAATCGCGATGTGACTGGCATGTGTAATCACACCGCCATACTTATCTAGAGGTCCGAAACGAATAATACGGTCTGCTGCCATCAACTCTCATAAGCACATAATGGTTTCTCTCTTGCACCTTTTCCGTATCTACGTACACAATATGAACCAGTGCCGATCGGTGTACACTCGTCAGGTTGTCTTATTTATCCTGCACACTCAAAATAAGGTTTATCTAATGCGTTATATGACTCACTGTGCCTGTCGGGCAGGGCCAGGCAATACCTAGTCAATTGTCCAAAGTAGTTCCCACTGCTGCTAGAGTTACCACTTCGCCTTGTTTATGATTTGAGACCCATGCAAACCGGTACTCCACCACCCTCCGAGCTTCTCATTTGTTGTTGTTTTGGCGTACAGTACACCGCTTGCCAGTGTAGTCGTGCATCAGAGTAATCTAGTGACGGCACGGAGGTAGTACACATTGTAAATAAACGTTGTGTTGTGGAACTTAAACTGTACAGTATAATGTACACACATGAAGATATGGTAGAAATGCTGCTGATCTATATAGAATGTACGTTGACGGGAAATACGTTATGAGATTGCTTGTTTGTTGATAGTACTGTTAGCGAACATTATGATTATTAAGTTAATATGTCCGTTTTCTACCCTGCTCTACATACCAGTTCTGTACCCTGTTGTAGGTGGACGAAATGCTGTTCAGGCAGAACGACTGTACAGAAGACGATTTCCTGACAAGCCATCGCCTTCGCGCCGGATGTTTGGTCGTCTCACATCTCGTCTACGTGAAATGGGAAGCTTAAATTCAACACCTCGACATCGTCCTAGAACACGCACAGATGAACGTGCTGAAGTTGCTGTGCTTTCTACCATAGCTGTGAATTCTCAGATCAGCACATGTCAAACTGAACGTGAAGTTGGTGTGTCGAAATCAAGTGCAGAGCGTATTCTTAAACGTCATAAATTTCATTCTTAACGTGTTCATTTGCACCAGGATCTTCATGGAAATGACTTCCGCAATAGGGTAACATTTTGTCGATGGGCTCAGCAAAAACTTCTGACTAATCCAAATTTTTTTGTAGATGTTCTCTTTACCGACGAGGCATCATTCTCCAACAAAGGAATTGACAATATGAGGAATATGCATTATTGGTCCGCAGACAATCCGCAGACAATCCAAAATGGCTCCGTCAGGTAGAGCATCAACGTCCGTGGATAGTTAATGGTTGATGTGGGATTATTGGAAATATCATTATCGGACCTTTCTTTGTAAATGGCGTCCAAAATGGAAGACAATACTCCAGATTTATACGACACAATCTTCCTGTTCTCTTGGACACCGTACCTCAGAACCGGAGAATGGTCATGTGGTATCAGCATGACGGATGCCCTGCACATAACGCCTTAGGAGCACGACGACTTCTGAACCGTAAGTTCCCTGGTAGGTGGATTGGACGAGGTGGCCCAGTTAGGTGGCCTGCCCAATCTCCGGACCTTACACCGCTGGATTACCTTCTTTGGGGAGCAGTGAAGGATGCTGTTTACCAACATGGACCAACAACACCAGACGACATGAAGCAACGAATTATTGATGCTTGTACAGCCATCAAAGAGGAAACAGTAGCACGAAGCAGGCCAACCTTTATCCGCAGAGTGACCCTATGTATGCAAGCCAATAGGCATCACATTGAGCATGAGATGTGAACGCTATGTTTAGTATGTAGTGCTCTTATCACTGTGGAAGTTTCTACACAGGGCCATTTTACCC
This sequence comes from Schistocerca gregaria, assembly GCF_023897955.1. Taxonomy (NCBI): domain Eukaryota; kingdom Metazoa; phylum Arthropoda; class Insecta; order Orthoptera; family Acrididae; genus Schistocerca; species Schistocerca gregaria. The sequence continues at coordinate 114,328,258 of NC_064925.1, forward strand.
ACTGATGTTGCAACAATTTGTCATTTAACCCATTAGATAAACATAACCTTGATAATTATGTGATAATAGAGCTAATTGGTTAAACATGTTTACATTCATCTTCTATGTCCTACCTGAAGTTCCCAAATCAAAACATTTTTATCTAAACCACGGTAAAACTTTTAGCCCACTTGCTCGTTTCACTAAAACCATCAACATGAATTTTACTATTACGAGTGAATGATTAGCTGTCACTTGCGCTAGATCTACATTAAAGTAAAGTTTTAACGTTGAACGGCATTACCTTTTTAGTAACGGATTTACGATAAGCCAAGTTAACTTCTTGACTAACGTTGCGGTACACAGATATGTTACAGAACCGCATCACCCCTAGCCTATGGGATAAATACCTGCTGGAATGTTCGACGTTATTGCAGGATGGCAGCAGACCGTATTATTCGTTTCGGACCTCTTGATATGTTTGGAGGTGTGATTACACATGTCAATCACATCGCGATTACGGGTAGCATGGGGTTCACGCCTGAGCCTCAGGACGAGCGCTAGCAGCGCATGTCGAGTGTTTTCAAGCTTCAACTTCGCGTCTTAATATCTCGGGATGTAATGGGAATATTGCGAAGCAATCAACGCCATTGTGTATGTGCTTTGTCATGCTATGGATTGCTGAAGAAAAAATATAGGAGGTCCATTTCAAAAAAACATAAGTTTGTGTTAAAAAACACATATGGTTTCGTTTTAGAATGTTTCCAAATATGTACACCCATGGGCCCCAGCCCTACATTGATACCGGTGAAAGTCGTTTTCCAATAGCTGTTATTGTTCCAGAGATATTTTGGGTGGACAAGATAGCTGAGACACCCTGTATAATCCATCTTAAACTTTCCACCGTCTCCATGCTCTTCCAAGTATACAGCCTTTTCTATGATTCTTAAACCAAGAGTTAGCTATGACTAAGTTATGGTCGGTGGTAAATTCTAACAGTCGGCTTCCTCTTTCGTTTCTTATCCTCAATCCATATTCACCTATTAAACTTCCTTCTTTTCCTTTCCGTACTATCGGATTCCAGTCGTCCATGATTATTAAATATTCGTCTCCATTAACTATCTCAGTAATTTCTTTTGCCGCATCATACGTTTTCTTCAAACTATTCCTATTCTCCGGAGATGGTTGTCACATAAACTTATACAGCTGTGGTAGGCGAGGGCTTCTTATTGATCTTGGCTACAGTAATGCGCTCACTATGCTGTTGGTAATGGGCTTATCCGCGTTCCTGTTCTTTTTTTATCTGTTTTCATTACTAAATGTTCTCTTGCATTACCCATATTTGATTTTGTATTTATAACCTTATATTCACGTGTCCAGAAGTCTTGTTCCTCCTGCCACCGAACTTCACTAATTCCCAGTACCTTTTACTTCGACCTGTCCATCCCTTTCTCAAATTTTATGCCCTACCTGCCCGATTAAGGGATCGACATCCACGGTCCGCTCCGTAGAAAACCAGCTTTCTTTCTACTGATAACGACGTCGTCCCGAGCTGTCCCGCCCGTAGATATGAATGGTCGACTATTTTACCTACGGAATATTTTAGCCAAAAGGGTGCCATCATCATTTAACCATTCATTATAGCTGCATGCCCTCGGGATCACTGTAGTATTTTCCCCTTGCTTTCAGCCGTTCGCAGTATCAGCACAGAAAGGCCGTTTTGGTTAGTGTTACAAGGCCAGGGCCGTCAATCACCCAGACTGTTGCCCTTGCAAATACTGAAAATGCTGCTGACCCTCTTCAGAAACCACACGTTTGTCTGGCCTCTCAACCGATTCCCCTCCGTTGTGGTTGGACATACTGTACTGCTATCTCCATCAATGATGCACGTATGTCTCCCCACCAACGGCATGGTCCATGGTTTGAACAGATATAATATGAAATTTATAATTACGTACTTCTTAACATAGACAGGATTTTTCCATCTCTTTTTTTATTTTTTAGTGTGTATTTTTCTTTTTGACATATCTGGTATGTTTTGTGTATATTCGTTCAGTGTAGACTTTACTTTGTATGTAGTGAGCTATAGGTTTGTTATTGACCAATAGCACAGGTAAAATAACATACAGACTGAAGCTAGTGAAATGTTTTTGACTATTCTGAATGATACGTTGTTGAGATGTATGTTGCACTGATAATACATTTGTGAAAATGCCTCAATGAAAAATATATTATGATGGTTTAGAATGGACAAAGACCAGAAATAAAATAACATGTATCCTGAAGTGAAATACATTAAAGGTGCGGAACCTTTCATGAAGAAAGAACGCATGAAAGACAACATCTATTACGTTTTACCATAAACTTTTCACTTACAGTATTATGACACCCATGGAATAATGGTAGATGTTACCTACTCACTAAAATTTCACTATCTTTTGCTTTTTTTGTTTTATTGTGATGTTCGATTCACTGACTATACTTTTATGATTGCCATTTATGTTCTGGGACTTTGATTATTTCCCTACACAGGTCCGAAATTTATGTATGTTGTCAAATGTGTCTATAAAGCACGGAAAGCCTAAAATGTATGTAGATGCTGAACGCTCGTTTTTCCTGTTTTGCTTGTTGCAGAATAGATGTAGTCCATAGTTTTCCTTTTCGAAAACGTCGCCGTTTCTCGTCAGTGGGTCTTTTTCGTGTCATAGATACCGTTTGCATTCTACGTAGCGAGAATGAATGCCGTATGGTGGAGTTGTGGAAACGTCACGACGCAGTAAGGAAGCTTTGTAAGCAGAGTTGAGTCGAATGGGGACAGACCTTTGCAGAGCTCCAATAGCTGCAATTAATTTGACACGGCACCAAGAACCCCATGCATCAGTGTCTTCCCCTGTTTTATTCGCTACGTACATCAACTATATTCCCAGCACTCCAGATGCGCAAATCACCCAATAACAACTAGACGTTACTAGCAATGCTGCAGAAAAAAATCCTAATTGAACACTGCAGTCTACTTCAGCTACAGAAGGTGTTCATTACGTGGCGCGTTACGACCAAATAGCAGGAACATTTCTTGGATACCTGCTGTCTGATGCTTGGCAGTAACGCTGTAACTTTCGTTCTTCCACAAACATGTAGAAGAACTAAGAACAAAAACGCTCGCCATGGCAAAGAGACTTGTTCCTGTGTTCCTGGGGAGCGAGATCAACGTCTCTCCTAAACTTGGACTATACACGAGAACGGTAGTATCAATGATTTGGCACTACTGTGCGGTGCTTCACGAGTAAAACTTTTCCCAACAAAAAATTCATCAAAATAAATAATTAAAATTCATTTGGAGAGGTGAAGATACTCGAGGATCACAAATCTACAACACGATTCCGAGATGGATATGTTAGAGACAGCATTTCAGGAGCAGTCAAAGAAACTATGTAGTATGCTCGACCAGGTCAGAGGGATGGTCAGGCACAACGAATCCACATCCCTGATACTGATCCAAATTTACGTCTGGCGTAAAAATATTTTGAAAAGTATTGTCGGAGACAGGCTGAAGGAGTTCTGTGGCTCTAAAATCGTTCTCCTAAGAAATAAAATGAACTTAATCTTCACTTCTTAGGCGCAGTGAAGAAGGAAAAGTTGCCTTCAACGATGGGTCTTCAGCACACACGAGAAAAAACAGAGGAGTCATTCTATGGTCGGTATGGTAACTCACTGACATTAGCGGCTTCGAGAAAACGCAGATTATTGCCTAGGAATTTCGCAGGTGCACAGCGGAGCACACGGTACTGTGGTGAGCCTTATGACAGATTAGATTAGATTAGATTAGTACTTGTTTCATAGATCATGACTACGACACTTCGTAATGATGTGGATAGTGTCAGGTTAATAAAAGGTGTCTGTACAAGATATTAAATTACACAAAATATTACATGAGAATATTTTAAATTTTTTTGTTGGGGTTGGGAAAATTACCCATTTACTATATTCAAAAATTCATCTAATAAGTAGAAGGAGTTGCCACTAAGAAATTCGTTTCATTGCCTTTTAAATGCTATATGGCTATCTGTTAAACGTTTGATGCTATTAGGTAAGTGCCCAAAGACTTTTGTCGAAGCATAATTTACTCCCTTCTGAGCCAAAGTTAGATTTAACTTTGATAGTGAAGATCACCCTTTCTCCTACTGTTGTAGGCCATGTACTCTACTAGTACTTTTCAATTCACAAGTGGTGAGTCACCTAACATTACTGCTAGATATATTTCGTAAACCACATCAAATACTGACGATTCCACAGATCGAACGTGAGGAGAGGGGCTAGTGTAATTGGTTAGTACAAACCATAAAAAAATGCACGGAAATATGTTTTTTACCACAAACCTACGTTTTTTTAAAAATGGAACCCCGTAAGTTTTGATAGCACATCTGAACATATAAACAAATACGTAATCAGTGCCGTTTGTTGCATTGTAAAATGTTAATTACATCCGGAGATATTGTAACCTAAAGTTGAGACTTGAGTACCATTCCTCCGCTGTTCGATCGTGTGTATCGGAGAGCACCGAATTACCTAGGGATCCAAAGGGAACGGTGATGGACCTTAGGTACAAAAGAGACTGGAACAACACATTACGTCCACGTGCTAACATCTTTTTATTGGTCTTTTTCACTGACGCACATGTACATTACCATGAGGGGTGAGGTACACGTACACACGTGGTTTCCGTTTTCAATTACGGAGTGGAATAGAGTTTGTCCCGACATGTCAGGCCAATAGATGTTCAAGGTGGTGGCCATCATTTGCTGCACAAAATTGCAATCTCGGGCGTAATGAATGTCGTACACGCCGCAGTACATCTGGTGTAATGTCGCCGCAGGCTGCCACAATACGTTGTTTCATATCCTCCGGCACATCACGGAACACATTCTCCTTTAACGTACCCCACAGAAAGAAGTCCAGAGGTGTAAGATCAGGAGAACGGGCTGGCCAATTTATGCGTCCTCCACTTCCTATGAAACGCCCGTGGAACATCCTGTCAAGGGTCAGCCTAGTGTTAATTGCGGAATGTGCACGTGCACCATCATGCTGATACCATATACGTCTACGCGTTTCCAGTGGGACACTTTCGAGCAACGTTGGCAGATCATTCTGTAGAAACGCGATGTATGTAGCAGCTGTTTAGGCCCTTGCAATGAAGTGAGGACCAATGAGGTGGTCGCCAATGATTGCGCACCGTACATTTACAGTCCACGGTCGCTGTCGCTCTACCTATCTGAGCCAGCGAGGGTTGTCCACGGGCCAGTAATGCATGTTCCGTGGTTTGTGAAACCCGCTTCATCGGTAAACAGGTAGAACTGCAACGCATTTTCTGTTAATGCCCATTGACAGAATTGCACTCGATGATTGAAGTCATCACCATGTAATTGCTGATGTAGCGACTCATGGAACGGGTGAAAGCGGTGACAATGCAGTATGCGCATGACACTACTTTGACTCAGTCCACCGGCTCTCGCAGTGTCCCGTGTACACATGTGTGGGTTCATAGCAACAGCAGCTAACATACCAACTGCACCCACTTCTCCTGTGACGGGCCTCTTACGGACCCATTTGCGTGTTACGACCATAACTGTTGCATACAGTTGGCAGTAGATGTTTTGCAATGTGCGGCGTGTTCGATGCTCTCTGTTCGGGTACCGTTCTGCGTACACCATGCAGGCTTCAGCTGCATTTCGTCAACACTCGCTATAGATGAGTATCATCTCCGCCTTTTCAGAGCTCGAATACAACATGGTCACAGTTCCTACAAAACTATACTATCACAGACGTCTTGTAACACGATGTACTGCAGTTGGTCTGCGTGCGGAGACGAATGCAGAATAACAATAGCAGCAAGCGCTAAATGCGGACACTGCGATAGCTAGACCAAACCACAACAGTGCACTACAGCCACACCCATAAACACGATCGTCATTGTAAACATATCCCTGCAGATGCTGTCGCCGACCGTGGCCCGTGTTTGTTACAGCACGCGACTGAACGTCGGAGGTTTCAAGGGTCAACTTTAGGTTACAATATCTCTGGATGTAATTAACATTTTACAATGCAACAAACGGTACTGATCACGTATTTGTTTATATGTTCAGATGTGCTAACAAAACTAACGGGGTTCCATTTAAAAAAAACGTAGGTTTGTGTTAAAAAACATACTTGCGTGGATTTTTATATGGTTTGTATTAAACAATTACACTAGCCCCTCTCCTCACTTCGGTCTGTGGAATCGGTTCGTCAGTATTTGATGTGGTTTTACGAAATATATCCAGCGGTAACGTTAAGTAACTCACCCTATATATATCTGCAGGATGATCTTGCATGAGCCCCAGCAATTATTCTGATTACACGCTTTTCTGCAATGAACACTCATTTACTTAATGATGGGTTACACCAGAATATGATGCCATACGAAAGCAGAGAATTAAAATAGGCTAATTTACTGAGATGTATATCGCCTCAGTGCCTTTTTTCCAGTTCAACCCCTCATCAATGCATACACCTAGAAATTTAGAATATTCTACCTTAGCTACCGATTTCTGCTGGAAGTCTATATTTATTAATGGAGTCATTCCATTTTCTGTGTGGAACTGTATATAATGTGCTTTGTCAAAATTTAATGAGAGCTCATTTGCAGAGAACCACTTAATCATTTTCTGAGAAACATCGTTTACAATTTCACCAGTTAATTCTTGTCTGTTGGGTGTGATACCCATACTTGTATCATCGGCAAAAAGCACCAGATTTGCATCTTCGTGAATATAGAATGGCGAGTCACTAATATATATTAAGAACAGCAGATGACCCAGGACCGAACCTTGTGGCACCCCATTGTTGATTGTTCCCCAGTTTGAGAAATCACCATTTTTTTGCATATTATGTGAACTGTTTATTTCAACTTTCAGCACTCTTTCAGTTAGGTATGATATAAAACATTTGAGCACTGTCCCATTCATACCACAGTACTTGAGCTTATCTAGAAATATTCCATGATTTACACTATCAGTAGTCTTTGATAGATCACAAAAAATCCCAACGGGTGATATCCGGTTACTCAAAGCATTTAGTATTTCATTAGTGAAAGGATATATAGCATTTTCCATTGAAAAACCCTTCTGGAAACCAAACTGACATTTTGTTAAAACTTTATTTTTACAAATGTGTGAAGCTACTCTACAATATATAACTTTTTCAAGAATTTTGTATAAGGCAGTGAGAAGAGGGCAGGACCGTGAAAGCACGAATAGGAGACATAGCGGAAGAAGACCAAGCCTCATCACAAAATGTGGAATTCAGAGGCGTACCATCTCTGTAAAGCAGGGTAGGCAGCGATCTGTGGCAGATCATACGACAGGGAACAATGCTGGTACAGGCACAGGTGTTTCGGCGCACACCGCTTAGCTCCCTCTATTGAATATGGAGCTTTGTAGCAGACGACCTCTGGGTATTTCCATGTTAACTCCTCGTCATCGTCAATTACGACTGCACAGAACCCGGGAGCATCGAGATTGGATCGTGAATGAATGGAAGCGTGTCACCTCGTCGGAAGCATCGTGTTTACTGATAGGCTATATCGATGGTCGCGTCTCTTTACGCCGTCATGTAGGCGAACGGCTGCTCGAAATCATGCATCGTGCCACAAATGCAGGCCGGCAGGGACAGTATTATGTTATTCCGAGAAATTTACCTCCGCTTCGAATGGAATTCTTGTAGTAATCGGAGGCACGAAACAACTGCGGACTACGTAAACATTACAACGGACTAACAGCGTCCCATCGAGCATATCGTTTTACGTAACTTCTTCCATCAGGTTACCTGGCTTCGTCAGAAGACCAGAACCGTGCTACTGTGGTCTGAGGAGTATGATAGTGAACTCTCCTTGATGGCCATGAAATTCACCTGACCCGACCCAATGCAACACATCTGGGAAGCTGTTGGACGCAGTTTCCACCGTCCAGTAATTTTCGGGAATTCCGTGATCAGTCTGTAGACATCTGGTGCTACATACCTGCGGAAACTTGCCCCAATATCTCTAGCCCGTAATATACGGAATAACTGCAGTGTTGTGTTCCTCAAGATGGACAAACACGTTATTAAGCGTTTGCTCACAATTTTTTGGTGCATCACTCTAAGCGAAGAAATATAGCAAAACATATCTAAGTAAAGAGAGGTAGTGGAAAAATCACGTGACCTTGTGTACCAAACTTTGCTTTATATTGGAAATGGAGGATGTTCTCTTAAAAGTTGAATGGACCTTCCCTCGCTGGATGTTACTATTCTGGCGGAAAGAAATCGCAACACCGAAATTAATTAAGGTACAGTAATGAAATTTATGGAATAAATTTGTCTAGGACACGCCACTGGAAATGTGAAATGCTTGTACAATAACAGCCGCTTTGACAGCCAGAATACTGAATTCCAGCATGTAAATGTGCATTAATTGTGTTGTGCAGTCACCGGATGTCAGTCTGTGGGATGGACTTCATTGCTTGTGGCACTTGGTCTGTCAATATGGTTAAGGCTCTTTGTGGATGTCGCTGAAGGTGTTGCTCAGTGATGTCCCATATGTACTCGATTTCAATCAAATATGGTGATCGAGCGGGGCAAGGCAACACGTCGAGACTCTGCAGAGCATGTTGGGTTACAACAGGGGCATGTGGACGAGCGTCATCGTGTTGGAAAACATGACATGGAGTACTGTTCATGAATAACATCACAACAGGTGGAATCGCCAGAATGAAGTAGAATTTTGCACTCAGGGTGCGTGGAATTAGTACGAGAGTGCTCCTGATGTCGTAAGAAATAGCACCCCGGACAACGATTACAGATGTATGGCCAGTTGAAACGTCCCCTCAAAAAAATTATACATGACTGTGCTTAAACTGACACAAAAATTTTTAGTTCAACGCAATGTGACTCAAAAATTCCTACAAAAGAATGGCCCTGACTAACATTGCCCTATACCTTTCACAAATCACTTACCTCACAAAAATCTTCGTTACTCGAACTACTCCAATGCAGCGAGCACCACTACTGCCAGCTACATAAAAGATTCAAACTACTGAAGGCACTAACTACTGATAGGCCTAGTTAGCTAATGAAAGATTATGATAGAGAACAAACAATGTATTTACCTTATTAATGTTCAAAAGTGATAATAGATAGCAGTTCTTGACATCCAGTATTCCAAATTTACTGTCTCTGATGGACACAAGTCCAGATCATCCGCTCTCAAGACGCTGCCATCTCTCTCCCCACATCCACCACTGCTGGCGGCTCACCTCCAACTGCGCAACGCTACGCGCTGTTAACAGCCAACTGCCCAACGCTATAATGGCGAGTATTACAACAATGCCAACCAGCCACAGACTGCACACAGCACAGCCAGTGATTTTCATACATAACGCTACTTGGTGTTACCAATATAAAAACCTAAACAGCCTACTTACATAGCCCCCATGCTCCCAACAAAAAATTATACAAATTGTTTTGGGCAGTGGCCAATAATGATTTGATAAAATTTTTCATAATTAAAGTAACAAATATATCAGATGCACACACTTATTGATACAATTTTGATCAAAAGCTAAAATTTTCTCACATGGCATAAATACAGTCCTGATCATTCATCACAGTAAAATTGCAGTGGTTTTTTTTCCTCAAAGTCTGAGCAGTAGAAGAAGATGCACACGGAAGTAGTGGATTTCATTGCAGGCTTCAAGAAGTAGTTTTGTCCTTCCAACGGAAAGACAGTGCTGACTCTCGACATGCAGATAGGTAATGGGCCATAACAGAGCAAACCTACGGTAGAGTCAGTCCAAGGTTTGAAGAATATTGGTAGGTAGGTCATAACAGAGCAGACCCACTGTATTCCTGATAGAGATTGCGGTATTGGTGGGCCACCAAAGGTGCAGACCCACTGCAGTAATTGTAAAGATAATGGTATTGGTGGGCCACCAGGGGTGCAGACCCACTGCAGTCCTTGTAGAGATAATTGTATTGGTGGGCCATCAAAGATGCAGACCCACTGCAGTACTGGTAGAGACGACTAGCAGCCATCTGTTGCAACTGTGCAGGTGCACAATCACCATCGGAGAGTCTTGTGGTCAATGTAACAAGTCCATAAACCAGCACTTGTGCACTCACAAAGTTTTTGGAATTGTCCTTAGAACCAGTAATGCTGTTAATTAGTCACTTGCTGAATTATCAACACACATGCGAACAGTAACAGTCCTCTTTTTTTACGTATTGTGCATATACTATGACCAACAGAAATGTGTGCAGTGAAACGAATGCTTACAAGTTACTTAATTTGAAGAACTGGTGTCTATACAATTATAATTTTTCAACATAAGAATACAATTACACAGGTACGAATTACATCGTTAAAGAACATAATAGTATAGATAACATTTGTAACAATACAGACTTTACAAACGAATACAAATAGACATATACATCAGTGCTACAGGAATTATGACATAAGAAAATATATAAAATAATGAGAATAGTTTTCGAAACATTAATTTCACATATGAGCATTGAAACAGAACAGAATTAATAATGTCTAAACATCTTTACAAAGTAAATAACATAGTATTAATGCAAATTATATTTGAGGGTAACAGTATTCCTCATCATAGTGAATGTAGCTTAGTACTAGAAAAATTCTACAACATAAATCTTAGTAGCTAAACACATAAAGACACGCAAAACACAAATACACAAGAGTAACCAACACATAGCAGAATAACACAGGAGCAAACGACAGGGTTTGTTTTCAGTGTAACATTTGGTACTGCAGTCCAACCGAAAACTTCATTCCATAGAGCTTTCGTCTTATTTCAACATTTGTTTCCACCAAGAAAATCCTATCCAAGCATGCTTTCTATATTTATATGTTCACATATTTCTAACCTGATTATTTATTTTCCATTATCTTACTTCATCATTTATTTCCAAGAAAATCCTACCTAAACCTGTTGTCCCTAAACCCTACTTTCTTGTTCATATCCTTTTTCAAAATACTTTTTTGGCCAAACCATTTTCTTATAGCTTCTCAATACATTTCTTCCAGTTCATCACAACTCATTCTCTCATATAGCCTACCCCATCTTAAGCTAACTTAAATCAACTGAGCTCAGATGCTAAACTAAAGGACGAGGCAATGCAGCAGCACAAAACAATTAATACAAACAGAAATGAAAAAAATGGATATTGTCGAAGCAAGCAGCAGCAAATCTAAATTAGCAAAGCAAATGCAACATTACAATTAATATGAGCCAATGTGCAGCAACAAGAAAAATAAATCAGTAGTAAAACTGGCTTAACAGAGTAGTACAAAGTGATATTCAGTAGCATTATGCATGGCAAACAGCAGCTGCAAATGCTATAACTTATACCTAAACATGGCAAAGCTTAAGCAGAAAGAATATTACACTAAAGACAACAATGCAGATAAGGGAAATGTCTATTCACATATTAATGTCTATGTAATTAAAGTGGTGCACCACAACTTATTCTATGAGAAACATTACCAAGTAGTTGAAAAGAAAATTATGTATGCAAGTCCTGTGAAGGGAAATGTCTTATTGTGCTCCTTCTTTTTTTTAAGTAGATCATAAAGTTATTATTTACTGGATTTGTAGGCATAAAATATTTATATTAGTGCATCTATAAAATTTTATTTTAACCAACGCTGCAGTGCAGCTAGAAACTAGATGTAAAACAAAACGAGCAAACTCTCAACTAGAAAGACAATAGATGTAAAATGTTTCTCATCATTTCACGAGGCATTTTAGTAAGTATCATAAATTAAGAGCTCCACAGTGTAACCATATGTTTTCAAGTTTGAGTGTGTCGTATTTGCGATGCATTCTACAAAGAGAAGTCAATAGCGAGGATAACAGCCTCCTTTTTTCTTCACCTGTGCCTCTGAAAGGCACACACAAACGTGTGTGCGACTGTCGCACAGCAGGGTCCCCACGACATGAAGGTCACTTAACTTTCTAACCGAAATATTTACGCCACCAGTTTGCACTACAGTGACAGACTCATATAAAAAATTTCACAGGTCGAGAATTTGCGTTGAAAATGTGTAGAAACAAAATCCTATGAATATAACAGACTGCAAAAAATTTTTGCATGCATTGTGATACATTTACACATATACACACATTTCATAACTCTTAAAGGGCGATTCTTGGTTTCCAACAACCTTTTTCACAAACCAGAGTCCGTAAACTCTACCCATTATTCCTTACCTTATTACATATATCCATATTCGTCGACACTTCTTCAATATTTCATCATAATAAATACATATCATAATGAGATTCGTCACATAGAATCAGCTTATTCATCATAAACATAACTCAACAGCATAATACACATTGTCATCAAAATAATAACATCATAACACCTCAGTCAAATCTGAAAATCGTCATAGCTTTCTGCAATAATAACAAAACCTAAAAAAAATTCTCTGCTCATTTCAATAGTGTCATCTCCCTCAAGAGTACTTTAAAAATCATGATCCCATACGAACTACGTCATTCAAAGTTCTCATAGTATCACAATGGTTCCGAAAGAATATGAACATCTCACAAAGTGCAAACAAAATACAATTTCAAAAGTGTGAAATTATCCGACTGTGTAATTGTGTAAACATGTGTCACTGACATATTAAAAAAAATTGTTTCTCCGTTAAATAATCAGGTAGCTGTGTAACTCTGTGTTAGAGAAATATGGTACCGATGTGTAAAGTTGTATAAGCAAATACCATATTATCTGGGCTCCATGTGCTTGCCAAACACATGGTACACAGAGTAAGCGTGTACACCCTGAGGATTAATGTAATTATACCCTCAGGTGTTAAAGATTACAGCAATGGAATGAAATGTATCACAGAAAACTTTCTTTGTAATAAAAATCTTTAAAAATAAATGTTTTAAGTACAAGATTAATCACTCAAATGCTTGTCCTGTGGCGCTAAATTGTGCGTCATGTTGTAACATAATCTCTGTCATTACATAAGGGTACAAAATGTGCCAAGTGTCGTAATTATCGTCATCCGTAAGCAAAGTTCTGTGGAAGTCAATGTACTTACATCGTAATAAACAACAGCAAAATGCTATGTGTATAGATATCGTAGTTACTATGCTTATTTAAGTGAAGAAGAGAGTATTGTACTGTAACGTATTGTTGTGCTACAAAAAAGGCTGTCTTATTGTAGCTGTACCACAAAGTTACTACTAAAACGTGTTTTACTTTCCAGAAGAATTCAGAGAAACTGTGAACATATAAAACAGATACACAGCAAAAGTAACAATGTAAATTGTGCCACATATTAGGAGCATCGTGATATAGCTGTGCAGCTGTCATATAAACTAACCACTGTGTCATCTGGTATATCTCATAAAGCACTTTAAATCCATAATGTATTTTCTAGTAAACCAAAATGTTGCAGTAATATCTCATTAGCAGTACTGGTATATGTTCTAAGTATGTAAGCCTTATAGTCGTTACGTAATCGTGCAACTAACAATCAAGAATGTACACACACAATAACACTGTGTCGTATGTTCACTATAACAATGCATTCATAATTTCTGTTTAAATGTGTTCCCTAGGTTCTAGACTATATAGTTAATTTCAAACATTGTTGCATGTTAACAGTTTCTAAGTCTGACAGAGCATTCTAGTGACGTGAAGTGGAAAGTTTATGGCAAAGTTAAAAAGCAGATTATCTTTCAATAAACGGTTTTACATGTGAAATGTGGTGTAAACCTTGACTCTTGCTAGTACGCAGAGTTTCAACTTCAACGGAATTATCATGTGGTGTATGGTACATCGGTAAAGAATGCTCAAATTTTTCTCAAGTTTAGCATCTATGTTATTTTCCTCTGAGCCAGCCGGCGCACGTGGCTGCCTGCGGTGCGAGTCATTGTCTGCTATGTTCTTGTTGGCGTGCGTCGTTATTGGGATGAGGAGACCTAACTTCTACCAATTCACCTTGATGAGAAGGCCCTGCCCTGTTTGAATCTCGCCAGTTCTGATGAAATTTAGGTCTGTCTTTATTACTATATCATCTGTTGTAATGTCGGTAGTTTCTGTAATTAATTATCTTGTCGGCCACGTGGTGGAGAACATCTCCCTGAGTCGTAACAGCGCGGTGGACCGTTGCGTCTGAAGTTATTCTGTCTCTCTTGGTAATAAATAATTTGGTTCCCATATTGTCTGTTTCACTCCTCGTCTCTGTGATAGCCATTACCGCGGAGAGGTGATCATTCCCTGAAATTATTACTACTATGCCAACGGTTATCATACTGGTGGTGTCTGTTTTGGTCATGACGTACGTTGTAAGAATAGCCTTGTCGTGTCCAGTTATTATTTCTTGCATCGCGGAATTGTGACGGATATGACCTGTAACTTTTGTGCTCCTATTTTCGCGTTCCGCGATTGTCAGTGTCAATTTTCAGTGCTTGTAGGAGTCCCTGAAAAGCTTCAATGTCGTCTTTGCAACGTCCTGCCAAAATAATATGTCGTAAATGTTCAGGCAATTTGATTAAGCAAATGCGGGTGAGTTCTGAGGAGCTGTATGGGTTTGAAAGATACACTCTTTTGTAACATGTCTGCGAAATATTTGACAAGACTGAAAAATTCAGATTGTTCGAAATGTTTCATCATTTTGATGCTATGTTTAACTCTGTCTCGTGTAGCTTGAGACCAATATGCTCGGAGGAAGGCATGATAAAATTCCTCTTCACTGCGACAATCGTGAATGACCGATCGCATTCTTACAGCCGGTTCATTCACAAAGGTTTTTTTTTTTGTGTCATCAGTATACTGACTGGTATGATGCGGCCCGCCACCAATTCCTTTCCTGTGCTAACCTCTTCATCTCAGAGTAGCACTTGCAACCTACGTCCTCAATTATTTACTTGACGTATTCCAGTCTCTGCCTTCCTCTACAGTTTTTGCCCTCTACAGCTCCCTCTAATACCATGGAAGTCATTCCCTCATGTCTTAGCATATGTCCTATCATCCTGTACCTTCTCCTTATCAATGTTTTCCACATGTTCCTTTTCTCTCCGATTCTGCGTAGAATCTCCTCATTCCTTACCTTATCAGTCCACCTAAGTTTCAACATTTGTCTATAGCACCACATCTCAAATGCTTCGATCCTCTTCTGTTCCGGTTTTCCCACAGTCCATGTTCCACTACCATACAATGCTGTTCTCCAGACGTACATCCTCAGAAATTTCTTCAAAAAATTAAGGCCGATATTTGATATTAGTAGACTTCTCTTGGCCAGAAATGCCTTTTTTGCCATAGCGAGTCTGCTTTTGATGTCCTCCTTGCTCCGTCCGTCATTGGTTAGTTTACTGCCTAGGTAGCAGAATTCCTTAACTTCATTGACTTCGTGACCATCAATCCTGATGTTAAGTTTCTCGCTGTTCTCATTTCTACTACTTCTCATTACCTTCGTCTTTCTCCGATTTACTCTCAAGCCATACTGTGTACTCATTAGACTGTTCATTCCGTTCAGCAGTTCATTTCATTCTTCTTCACTTTCACTCAGGATAGCAATGTCATCAGCGAATCGTATCATTGATATCCTTTCACCATGTATTTTAATTCTACTCCTGAACCTTTCTTTTATTTCCATCATTGCTTCCTCGATGTACAGATTGAAGAGTAGGGTCGAAAGGCTACAGCCTTGTCTTACTCCCTTCTTAATACGAGCACTTCGTTCTTGATCGGCCACTCTTATTATTCCCTCTTGGTTGTTGTACATATTGTATATGACCCGTCTCTCCCTATAGCTTACCCCAACTTTTTTCGGTTTTTCGAACAGCTTGCACCATTGTATATTGTCGAACGCTTTTTCCAGGTCGACAAATCCTATGAACGTGTCTTGATTTTTCTTTAACCTTGCTTCCATTATTAGCCGTAACGTCAGAATTGCCTCTCTCGTGCCTTTACTTTTCCTAAAGCCAAACTGATCGTCACCTAGCGCATTCTCAATTTTCTATTCCATTCTTCTGTAAATTATTTTTGTAAGCAGCTTCGATGCATGAGCTGTTAAGCTGATTGTGCGATAATTCTCGTACATGTCAGCTCTTGCTGTCTTTGGAATTGTGTGGAGGATGCTTTTCCGAAAGTCAGGTGGTATGTCGCTAGACTCATTTAGTCTACACACCAACGTGAATAGTCGTTTTGTTGCCACTTCCCCTAATGATTTTAGAAATTCTGATGAAATGTTATCTATCCCTTCTGACTTATTTGACTGTAAGTCCTCCAAAGCTCTATTAAATTCCGATTCTAAGACTGGATCCCCTATCTCTTCTAAATCGACTCCTGGTTCTTCTTCTATCACATCAGATAAAGCTTCACAGTCATAGAGGCTTTCAATGTATTCCTTCCACCTATCTGCTCTCTCCTCTGCATTTAACAGTGGAATTCCCGTTGCACTCTTAATGTTACCACCGTTGCTTTTAATGTCACTAAAGGTTGTTTTGTCTTTCCTGTATGCTGAGTCTGTCCTTCCGACAATCATATCTTTTTCGATGTCTTCCCATTTTCCCTGCGCCCATTTCGTCTTAGCTTCCCTGCACTTCCTATTTATTTCATTTCTCAGCGACTTGTATTTCTGTATTCCTGATTTTCCCGGAACATGTTTGAACTTCCTCCTTTCATCAATAAACTGAAGTATTTCCCCTGTTAGCCATGGTTTCTTCGCAGCTACCTTCTTTGTACCTATGTTTTCCTTCCAAGCTTCTGTGGCCCTTTTTAGAGGTGTCCAATCCTCTTCAACTGTGTTGCCTACTGCACTATTCCTTATTGCTGTATCTATAGCGTTAGAGAACTTCAAACGTATCTCGTCATTCCTTAGATCTCCCGTATCCCACTTCTTTCCGTTTTGATTCTTCCTGACTAATGTCTTGAACTTCAACCTACTCTTCATCACTACTATATTGTGATCTGAATCTATATCTGCTCCTGGGTAAGCCTTACAATCCAGTATCTGATTTCGGAATCACTGTCTGACCATGATGTAATCTAATTGAAATCTTCCCTTATCTCCCGGCCTTTTCCAAGTATACCTCCTCCTCTTGTGATTCTAGAACAGGGTATTCTCTATTACTAGCTGAAACTTGTTACAGAACTCAATTAGCCTTTCTCCTCTTTCATTCCTTGTCCCAAGCCCATATTCTCCTGTAACGTTTTCTTCCACTCCTTCCCCTACAACTGCATTCCAGTCGCCCATGACTATTAGATTTTCGTCCCCCTTTACATACTACATTACCCTTTCAATATCCTCATACACTTTCTCTATCTGTTCATCTTCAGCTTGCGACGTCGGCATGTATACCTGAACTATCGTTGTCGGTGTTGGTCTGCTGTCGATTCTGATCAGAACAACCCTGTCACTGAACTGTTCACAGTAACAGACCCTCTGCCCTACCTTCCTATTCATAACGAATCCTACACCTGTTTTACCATTTTCTGCTGCTGTTGATATTACTCGATACTCATATGACCAGAAATCCTTGTCTTCCTTCCACTTCACTTCACTGACCCCTACTATATCTAGATTGAGCCTTTGCATTTCCCTTTTCAGATTTTCTAGTTTCCCTACCACGTTCAAGCTTCTGACATTACACACCCCGACTCGTAGAACATTATCCATTCGTTCATTATTCAATCTTTTTGTCATGGTAACCTCCCCCTGGTCAGTCCCCTCCCGGAGATCCGAATGGGGGACTATTCCGGAATCTTTTGCCAATTGAGAAATCATCATGACACTTCTTCCACTACAGGCCACATGTCCTGTGGATACACGTCACGTGTCTTTAATGTAGTGGTTTCCATTGCCTTCTGCATCCTCATGTCGTTGATCATTGCTGATTCTTCCGCCTTTAGGGACAATTTCCCACCTCTAGGACAAGAGAGTGCCCTGATCCTCTATCCGCTCCTCCGCCCTCTTTGACAAGGCCGTTGGCAGAATGAGGCTGACTTCTTATTCCGGAAGTCTTCGGCCAGCAATGCTGATTATTTATCAAAATTTAGGCATTGGCGGGTATCGAACCCGGGACCGAAGACATTTTGATTATGAATCAAAGACGCTACCCCTAGACCACGGGTTCCTAGCCACACATAAATTCTGACCTGTCCTCTAATGACCGGTTGGGAACAAAAGAATGAGAGAATTGATGAAGCCACACTTGTGGATGAATGTCGTTGCCGGAATTCTTAAATGTTTTGAATTTACGTGTAGTAATAAACAGCTTATAGTAAAAATCATCATGTCAGCGAGTCGCATATCGGTCATTGTTACTTCGTTTCGGCGGTTCCATCTCAAAATTCGGTGTACTTTGGAAATTTCTTTCATAATTTCCGAAGTACTCCGTGTTATTATTTTGTGGCTGTTCCGTATTTCTATGTCCCTCTTTCCGTATTGGAGCGCGAGTTTCCTCTGAAATATGTAATTCTTGTATTACCTGTGTCAACTGATCTTGTACTTCCCGGATTTTTCTTTGGTGTTGCGTATTAAATTGATTCTGATTTTGTTTGAATTTCCTAATTTGTTCGCACTCTTCTGTGTCATTAAAGACTACCAGTTTTAATTAATGAATTTTATCACACATCCATAATATAGTCTTCAAATCTTTTTCTGTCGGAATTGCCTCAATCATTTCACAACATAACATCGATTAATAAACAATAAAACTGTCTCAATTATTTTTTTAAAAAAAGGGAACACGGTTGTGTACAAGTTTGCGCATCTGCTGCCTTTATTTTAATACAATCTTTGTGCTACGTCATACTACCCTAAATGAGGACTGCTGGTACTGTGAAGTGCAAAATTCTGTGCTGGACAGTACGTCATCAAAATTACAGCAGCGGAAAGTACTTCAGCGTAAAATCTTGTACATGACGTACTAAGATAGCGTATGTTAGAATTCCTTTATTGTTATTTCAGTTCTCAGAAAAGGGGCGCTTTGTGATCGGATAAAAAACTTCTTTTCAGCCAAAAGTTACAATATTTCAAAGATAATTTTTAAAATACTTGAAGGTAGATGACAGTCAGTTGTCATGTTTTTAGAAACACATTGATGGACAATATTCAGGTTTTATATAAGAACAGATGAAAACAAATGGAAATTTTCCATGATAAACACACACTGGTGGAATAGACTGATGTTTTTTAAATCTTTATTGACAACTTTATACTAAAGTGAAAATACAGTTACTGATGATATTGTGAGTCATGCCATTGTTTAGTAGTGATGCTGGTCTTACATGAAAAGGATAATGGTCAGGGTGGAGGTGGAATGATGAGTGTGACTATGGGCCCTATGGAACGTCAGGCAGGGACTAAAAGCGACAAGGTTGTTGGTTATGAGTAAACGGAAAAACACAAAACTAGGGAAATAGTATCTTTAACCTACGTCAGGCACCCAATGACACCTTGTGACACAAATAAAGCAATTACCAACAGAATAGGATATCATGGTAACACACAGATACAACAGACAAAGTTCTTCTTGCAACTGAACAACCATAACAGCCACTGTAACAAATAGAAATACCGATGAAGTCTTATGATGTCCTTGATGTATCATTACATGTTGCATATCTTAAGCATTTACTGTAGGTTCAATATGGTTCACGAGGTAGAAAGTAAATGACATTCAAAAATCACAGGCACTGAAGTTGATCATTCTGCCTATGATGAGTGGTAAGGGCCGCGAACAGCGTTCTAATTAGCTAAAGAAATGCCAGAACGTCAGAAAAATTTTAAAAATATGACATAATGAAATGTTAGTGCCTCAGGTACCTCGTACTGGTACAATCATACGCCAGAGCAGCAACCCCTTGCATCATCAGACAGTGGCTAATTCGTAATCAGGTTCGGTTAGATTCACCGTATAGACCAGTGGGAAGGACATGCATTGGACTGACCGCATCTATTTCTCTGAGCAACCGTTCAATCTGACTTCCACTGTTGCTTGACTACTGCTGAGGGTCGCATCATCCCACGGTAAGATCATTAAAAAGTCTTTATAGCAACAGCACTCGCAAGTTAATTCGCCGCAATCAGTGTATACGCACCGCAAAGTTTTCCCCCCTCTGCACATCGCAAATAACATCCTGCTTATTTTGTATTTGCAGTTTCTCAAGATTCACGTTCAACCGCTGGAAAGGCATTCAGAAGAGGACAATGATTGCGTAGTATCATTCCTGCTATACACATCGCATTCTGCTCCCATAAAACCCGATTCCAAGTGAAAATAGAAAGAGAAATTCTGGTGACAGCACTCACGACTCCAGAGATGGTGGTGGTGGTGGTGGTTAGTGTTTAACGTCCCGTCGACAACGAGGTCATTAGAGACGGGACTCCAGAGAGTACCGCACCACAATCGATATGCCGAGCTGGAAACGTATCGCGTCAGATGTATGTGTTGGCAGTACGAAGACTACTGAGGTACGCCAGGGACCGCAGCTGGGAGCCACGGGAATCACGTGTGTGGATAGCCACTGGTCGATGCCTCGTTAAATACCGGAGCACTGAACTACGGCGGACAATTCTCTTCAGAGCGCCCAGTCGTGTATAGTCTCCAGTTACCGCCGAGTCTACAAGCTGCAGTGTTCATCCTCCGTCTCCGAGACTTAGGCTCCGTAAGCCTCGGTAGGCATCGTAAGCCAGCTCTGGAATCACTCGGAGGTAGAACTTTAATATTTTAGGGGACATGTGATAATTTCAAACGTCTAACTGTGCTAGACACTCCACAAGAAGAAGCATCGTTTAAACTGAGTATTTCTTCGTGTTTAATAGATACCATTTTATTATTAATTGTTGGGAATCTTTCTGATTGAAGACAATGTACGCCGCCCCTGTATTCCCAACAGAAATTAAGACATTTCAGCCTCATGACTGACACATGAGATCAGTAGCCGAGCACCACAGAATTTGCAGATTGGAATAGTACTGTTCACCGTTTAGAACAGAGTATTTCAGAAGTGGAAACATCGTACAGCTATAAACAGTATAGTTTTCAAACAAAAAGTCTTGTGAAATACCTGGTAGTTCTAATTAAAACAATGTTCACTGGGGAAAGTGTACTGGAAGCAAGTTCAACGATACCCGTCATTCCTCGGTCGTATGCGTCTTTCACTTTTGTATCCCTTTCCTTCGGAAATGAACTTCGTAGTGTTTCACTTTTCCTTCAGTGCTAAACGCGATACATAATTATTTTACTCTTTCCTCAAAAAGCAATTACTGGCTAGAAAAATTTAATTGATACCAGAAATTCTAGAAACTGAAATACAGTCTCTTCATAGGGCCCATCCTTTCCTCGATTACGTTGAAGAAATAATGGGCCACACTTTCTTCGACGTTCAGCAGGTACACCACATACATCAGCCCTTTTCGAAAGACCAACAATGGAAGACGGCTTCTAAGGGACCCATATTCCCTGACGAAGGTAACAAAATAAGGTTATTTGAACATCTAGTAGACAAGAAGATACTAAAATATGGAACTCAAGTTCTAAATGGGCAAAGATAGGCAAGGAAAAGCGGCTGCATCCTTCTCAAAGGACCCTTCCCGGCACTTTCCATTGAGACTTACGGAAACACAGATCCAGGTGGCTCTGTACATATAGAAGAGTGTCGATTTGTAATGTGGCCTGAAAACAATCTTGGGCAATAAATGAGTTTCGTTCCTCAGCTACAAAGTATTATATGTGACACCCAAATTCCAATACTAGGGAAAGTCACTTAATTATAATTTACAAACCTTTGTACATCACCCATCGTCATTGAAGGAAACTGATTTTTTATGCTAGTTGAAGCTCAATTGTGATTTACAAATTTTCTCGTGCTTGAAGCCTCAAATTCTTTGAGCAGGAATCTAACTACCAGGATTCACGGATGATGTAGTGTGGACGAGCTTTAATACAGTTTCTCGGCTTTTGAGGTGGTCAAATTGTCACACTTCCACATGTCTGTCGTCGGGCTGTCCAAGGCCAATGTAGTTTGTAGCTTGTAGGTGAATACCCCGGTGTACAGCGTGTCGTCCTTGTACACCAGTACTCAGACGTGGTTTCACAGTCAATATCAAATTCATTATTAACTCTCCGCGTTCACCATTGTCGCTTAAACGTCGTGATATCGCGACTCCCAGAAATTGCACCGACTAAGATGATGTATCGATAATACACTGGTTTCGCATTCAGGAGGACCCTGATTTAATTCTCCACACAATCATACACATGCTAACTTCCGTGATTCTAGGAAATTATTTATGGTGAACTATTGGGAAGTGCTTTTTAAAAGGACTTCCTCCCCCATCCTTCTCCAGTCCGAGCTAGTATTCCAATTCTAAAGACAACGTCCTAAACGGGACGTTATTCCCTCATTTTCTGTCCGAAATTTTAATGTTTGATCATGCTGCACCTGAAGCTGTGTGTCTTCGTAAAGCCAAGTGCATCGTCAAATGCAGCTGTGTGACCAATTTTGACCAATTTCCAAACTGCGTTCTACCACTGCTGGTTAATCGGGATTTCGAAGGCGCTAACGCCTCTCACGTATTCTCCAGCGTTACAACACATTGCACACTATTCGTCCGGTGTAATTGTAGCTACTTCATATTGCACCGTACATAAGAGAGGAGTTTCGTTCTACATCGTCTTTCATGGGGCTCATGACTTGTCGTTTGTTTCCTGGCGTCCTGAAGAGTACTTCGTCAGTTTTCTGACTGTGTCTGTTCGCCACGGTTCCCCTCCTCTATCACACTCTTCTTATCAGAGCATCACACCCGCCCAGCGTCCTCAGATATTTCTTGGGAGTATTCCAATGTCTGTCTGCCTCTTCCTCTGAGTCATAGTAAAAGACCACAGAGGTTATATTCCGATGTCTTAACACATGCCAATCATTCTGTCTCTTCTTCTCGTCAGTGTCCAACACATGGTCCTCCCTCGCCGATTCTGCGGAGAACCTTCTCCTTCCTTATGTGTCCCCCTAATTTATAACACCCTTGTATAGCACCACATCCCTAACTGTTCGATTCCCTTTTCCTCAGATTTTCCACTGTCCACGATTCACTAGCATACCAAATGAGGCCTGTATTTGACGTTAACAGAGCTCCCATGACCAGGAATGATCTCTTTGTTTTCCTAGTGTGCTTTTTGACACCTTGTTTGGTTCCAACAAAGAATTCTTTTATTTCAACTACATGGTGGTTACCAATTGTTGTGTTAAGTCCATCGCTGATTTCATCTCTGTCACCCCTCATTTTTAATGTCTTCCTTCTGTTTACCCGCAATCCATGTCCTGATTTAATATCAGGGAGAAAGAGTGTATAAGACGGGGACGCAAATATTACCTCATTTAACTCTTGAAAGAACAGCAACGACGTCATTTTTTGAGTCGGTAGAACGGGTGTATAAGGGCGCCGCCATGCCTCAACCATTTGAAAATTGCCGGAACGGAAGCGGCTAAAAGCATATGGTCAAATTAACAACTTTTCTGTTCCAAATGCATGAATATTATATATTTATTTGTGTGGCTGAGGGGCTAGTCATTCGTAGAAACGTGTTATACACCCTAATTCCTTTTTAGCTCTAGTAATCTTGTTCGTATCACCAACCACCTTCGCGACAATGAGAAATGCTGGTTAACCCTTCACCGACACCACAAATCTGGAAATCATTCATAATTACCCTCTCCACTTAACCATGGGCTGATGTTGTGTACACTATCACATCTGACAGTATTCTTGTTCACTTTAGTGGGTACACTATGTGATCAAAAGTATTCGAACACACGGCTGAAAATGACTCGCATGTTAGTGGCATCCTTCATCGGTAACGCTGGAATTCAGTATGGTGTTGGCCCACCCTTAGCCTTGATGACAGCTTCCACTCTCGCAGACATACGCTCAGCAATGGAGTGTGCCCTTATATGAAAATTCCTGGCAGATTAAAACTCTGTGCCGGACCGAGACTCGAACTCTTGAAATTTGCCTGCACAGGGGAAACCTCATTCTGGAAACATCCCCAAGGCTGTCGCTAGGCAATATACTTCCTTCCAGGAGTGCTAGTTCTCCAAGGTTCGCTGGAGAGATTCTGTGAAGTTTGGAATATAGGAGACAAGGTTTCATATCAACGCACACGCAGCTGCAGAGTGAAAACCTAATTCACGTGGTGGAAGGTTTCTTGGGGAATGGTAACCCATTCTTTACTGAGTGGTGCACTGAGGAGAGGTATCGATGCCGGACTCTGTGCAGGCCAGTAAATTACAGACATGTTACTGCCGTGTAACCATTCCGCCACAAGCCGTGGGTTATGAACACGTTTTCGATCGTTTTGAAAGATGAAATCGCCATCCCCGAATTGCTCCTCAACGGTGGGAAGGTAGAAGGTGCGTAACACATCAATGCAGGCCTGTGCTGTGTTGGTGCCACTCAAAACAACAAATGGTGCAAGCCCCTTCCATAAAAAACACGACTACACCATGACACTACTGCCTCCGAATTTTACTGTTGGCACTACAGGCGCTGGCAGATGACGTTCACCGGGCATTGGCCATATCCACACCCTGCGATCGTATCTCCACCTTGTGTACTGTTATTCGTCACTCTACAAAACGTTTTCCACTGTTCAATCGTCCAATGTTTACACTCATTACACCAAGCGGGGCGTCGTTCGGCATTCACCGGCTTGATGTGTGGCTTATGAGCAGCCGCTCGATCATGAAATCCAATTTTCCTCACCTCCTCCCCCCCCCCCTACAACCTAACTGTCTAAGTACTTGCAGTTTGGAATTTCTGTGTAATGGTGTGGATCAATGTGCGCCTATTACACATTAAGACCGTCTGCAACTGTCGGGTGTCTCTGGCAGTCAACAGACGACGTTTGTACGTTTCTGTGCTGTACATGTCCCTTCACGTTTCCACTTCACTATCGGATCGGGAACAGTGCTCCTAGGCGACGTAACCACGACCGTTCCGCTCGCAGCGTTGCCGTGAACGAAAGCGCGGTGGTACCGTACGGGAGCGGCCCGCGAACAAACAAGACGGACAAACAGGAAAGGACGGACACGCACGACGACAGACGACCGAGCAAAACACCAGGAACAACACGCAAGAAGCAACTGGGTCAGAAGCGAAAACCTCACGAAATCAACAACGACCACGCGTACACAGAAATAAGCAAAGTAAACACGATGTCTGTAAGCGAGATATCGAGAGACTCACGCGAATATCAGACTGCTTCGCTGAATGGGAGGTAGCCGCAAAAATACACAATAGGGTACGCCGATATTGGCCGCTGGGACCACGTGCTACACAGTGGAGCCCTACCGTTATACTAGGGCAGGAGTGTTCGCAGACACGGCTTACGGCGCGACGGCTGCAGAGACCTCTAGTGGTAATCCAGATCCAAGCCGTCTGGCGCGGATTTGAAACCCAATGCGCTCGGTACCAGACTAGGGATATTTAGGCGTGTGGAAATCTGGTGTACAGACGTATAACACAACTGACACCCGATCACCTGACCACGTTGGAAGTCCTGGAGTTCTGTGGAGCGCGACATTCTGCTCTCTCACGATGTCTAATGACTACTGAGGTCGCTGATATGGAGTACCTGGCAGTAGGCGGCAGTACAATGAAAATGGTATGTTTTGGGGATGTACTGATCCTTTGATCACATTTTGTATACGTTTTGGCTTGGCTTAATCCATTCACCAGAATAAACTTGAGAGTTGTACTCTACGGTCGAAGTCATTGACAGCACTTGACAATGACCAAGGAGAAGTTGGACAAAAGGTCATCGGAATTTAACGACTGATCGCTAATGCTGACTAGAAGTTAAGAATTGCTAGTAGCCTGCTTTTAAACGGGCATGAATGGTGTGGTTCGATTCTCTATCAGGGGTTATGAAGGGAAATAATCTGGATACAGGACGAAGTGTCTCCGTAAATGACGAACTAGGCAAGACATTGTGCTTACTCATACACTTGCACTCACACAGTTTACTTTCCCTAGTTCACTGCAGAATAAAAGACAACTTTTGGCTACAGCCACTCACGAACAGCTTCCTGGGACCATGTCAGACACCAGTGACATCATGATCGGCAGAAGGGATATACCATGATGATGTCATTGGAAACACTTGGCAAAGGGAGGTGAGTACCTGGTCGAAAGCTCGAGGGATTTTACTTGACAATGGACTTGGCTAAAAGCTCGGGGGAATTTAACCGCTTGTAGGGACTTGCAGCCCAAAGATAGTTACTTATGTCACCTCGATACTTTTCACCTGCACAAACATGTTTCAAACCGTGTCTTTAGTTTCACGCGTCACTTGGAACCATAATGACCATTTCATTAAGGGTTTACGTTGGACAAATACGTAGATACAGAACGTAGGTACCCTCTTCACTAACTCGCCAGTTAGCTGATAGTAGACCCGCACGTCAGCATTCACCCTTTCTTGTCCACTGTAACCAGCACTCCCTGCGAAGCGGCGAGGCGCGACCCCTGCGATATAGGGGCCCAGGTGATGCCGGCCTGGTGTGTACAGAGGCGCCGCTCGCCTGCCATCGATCCCTGGGCGCCGCGGCACGGCAGTGGGTTTATCCAGGCTTCTGATGAGCGGCGAACAAACAGCGCCCCCTCCGGGCGCTAATGAATCCTCTACCACCGACAAGTGACCGAACCTACCTGCCTGTGTCAGTGCAGCATCGCTTGATCGCCGTCTGGTAGCAATGTGTTTCACACTGTCTGCGACCACAGTCCCGTCCGTTTAGGCAGAAAAAGGATGGGTTACATCGAGGACGTGGTGTATCCGCCAACAGTATTACGAGAAATACGTGGTAGCAGGAAACGATGTGGAAAGTAGACACCGGTTTATGTTCGGAAACATATCGGTGAGAAAACGGACGAAGTGCTTCTAGGATAATAAAGCAAGAGAGTGAAATAAAAATTCCTGACATCAACCTCAATCAAGAGGCTTAACTGCTTGGGATGTGGCCATCTCATAGATGAAGCGGGCGCGGCAGGCGCGCAACAAAAATATTACCTCTCGCTCGACTTAATATCTGTATCTACAGACCATAAAGTTGCGCAAGTCACACCAACACAAAACAAAATAAACAGAAGTAATCCCCTGACTTATACACACATATTCATGCCGTATATTTGAAGGAGGGTTTTGGGACATATACCGTGTTGGAACATTATGTATAATATCAAAGGATACACTCTACTAACACACAGTCAGCACCGAATTAGAAAATATCATTCTTATATTACACAACGGGCTCTTTATTCACAAGAAGTAATGAGTGTTGTCGATAGGTCATCGGAATTTCATTTTATATTTATAATTTTCCTGAAAGCCTGTGACAACGTTCCTCAGAAGTGGTTTCTAGGCAAATAACATACCTCCGGAATATCGTCGCAGTCGTGCTACAATATTCGTGATTTACTGTCAGAAATGACTCAGTTCGTAGTAACTGACGGAAAGTCGTCAAGCAATTAACCGGTCAATAGCCAAGGAATTGTTGCTTCTGTCCCAATGCTTTTCCTAAACTATATAAACGGGTTAGAACACAATCTGAGCAACCCTCTTAGATTACTTGCAGATTAGACTGTTCTATACCATGTACTGAAATCATTACAAGACAAAAACCAATTGAAAACTGATTTAGGCAATAGGTCTGACTGCTGCGAAAAGTGGCTGTTCACGCAAAACAATACAGAATGTGAGGTCATCCATAAGAGTACTAGAGAGGAAACATTAAATTTCGGCTACATGGTATATCACACATATCTAAAGCCTGACGGTGGAACTAAATATTAATTAAACTGCACTTATCATACTGATGATGGTGTTGGTAAAGAAAACCAATAACTGAGTATTATTTGTTTAAGACTTAGGGGATCCTACAAATCTGCTAAGAAAACTGTGTGCTCCGTACTTGTCCGTCCTCTTATGGAGCGTTACTGCGCTATATGGTATCGTTACCAGAGATGACTTACGGAGGTTATCGAGAAAGTTCAGAGGTGAGCACTACATTTTATATTACGGCGGAAAGGGAAGAAACTGTTACGGATAAGACACGTAAGATGTGGTGGCGAACATTAAAACGACGGTGGTTTTCGTTCGGGATAGACCTTTTCACGAAATTTCACCATCAATTCTTTCCTCTGAATGTGAAAAGGATTTGTTGACTGTCACCTACGAAGTGGAAATGACCACGGAATAGAACGAGCGATATCAGAGCTCGCACAGAGAGATTTAAGTGTTTGTTTTTGCAATGTGCTATTCGAAAGAAATAGTCTGACCTTTGTTCGATGAACCCTCTGGCAAACAAATAAGTGTGAGTGGCAGAGTAGCGATGTTGACATAGATGGCGCTGGTCATCAGTGACGTAAAAGGCGGCAACACGGCTGTAGGAACATAAGAGCAGCAAGCCACACAATATTAACCACTAGACAATGACAGTGGAGTATTTATACGGAAACTCGTGGGTTTTTATCCACTTCACTCGGCTGGAAGCTCGAAAGAATGTTGAGGAATGGTTTCCTTCCACCAATGTTGAGAGAAGCTTTTTAAAAAAGCAGCGGCATAGTTACAACAGAACCGCGAAGACTCTAAGGATTTGCTTTTGGAAATATGTCTCTGTAATAGTACTTTCCAAGTACAGAAAGTTACTGCAGAGACAATATGAAGTAAACATCTCCATTGTAGCAGGTCACTCTATAGGATTTAAACATCACATATCAACAGATGTTTCACGCAGCGATATCCAAGTGTCTCCATTCACAAGTTAGCAGATGTAATTTCCCACACTGGTTATTCAGCACCATAGCTATTGTTATCTTTAGCCGAATGACCTGTCTCAATGAGTTCTCCACAATTGTCTACCATGTCTAGGCTCTTCATCGCTCCATTATTTACATCCATGTAAACGTTTGAAGTTGTCATCTCTGCAGTAATCTTGCGGTCAGCATGGGGTATCGTGAGCATTGGAGGGGGGGGGGGGGGGCACGACGACATAAATAAACAATCTGAAGTTCCCGATACGTATTAACGATGTTCTCGTTCAGATTTCGATGGCCCCAGACATCCAGACATGTCGAACGACCGCCGTTGTCATCTTCTGCCGTGTGGCGTCATGTAGATGGGGGAGGGGGTGGGTGGAGGGGTGTGTGCTCAGAACACAGCTCATACGGTCGTCTTGCAACTTTTCGTCCAAGTATTTCCTTATTTGGTATCAAGAGGCAGAGAAAGAGAATATCTCCTACCAGTCCTCCCTCCATGGACAAGCCCATGGCAATACAAGGAATCGAACCAGGGTCCTCCTCATGGCAACAATCTGATATTCAGCTACGGAGGCCACGGACGCTTATTATTAATATTAATTTCTGAATCATCAGTCTAGTGACTGGCGTAATGCGGTCCCTCCACGTTTTCGTCAGCTACGCCATCCCCTTCGTCTTGAAGTAGCACTTGCTAACTACATCCTGAATTATTTCTTCTATGTTTACTCCCTAGTGTAATTAATGGCTCCTTAATGGATTAAAACTACTAAAACTAGTAATCAGCTAAGCATGGGGACTACACACCTACACCTTCTTCACACATACAAATTCACTATGCAGTCCATTCTTTGCTATGGAAATGTTGCATGGCTATGTGCCGCTGATAAGTTCTGTACGTCTGTCCAGATCCTCGAACAGCTTGCAGTATGCCTCACTTTATCACATCCATTTACCTTCCATTACAAGGATTCTTTAGCAAGTCATCAAACTTATACACACTGATCATCTCCAAGTAACTTTAAACTCGACTCTAGCAATTCTATTGTTTTCCCTCTCCTTTCTAATCCACCCCGCCTCTATCTTCACATTCCACCAACCGTTCTTCTGCACATGCTTTATACCGTCACCCAAAGAAATTTCAACCTCCTCTCCTGGACCATGAACCCTGCCTCGACATTTACCCATCCTATCAAATCTGACCACCCTGCCCTATCTACTCCCAAAGGGCTCCCTCCTTCTCTCCCCCTATCATACCTTCTCTTTTTCTCCTTTCCCCCTTCTCTGATGCCCTCACTCCTTTTCTGTTCCAGTCTATAGATCCCAATATCACTGATCCCTCTCTCCTTGTCCCCAGAGCCACCTCTTATCAGTCCTCAGCCCTCATCAACACGCCTTCTCGTATCTCCCTCCATACACATCCATTACATATTCTTCAATCTACCGTCCCGGGGCAGGTCCTTTTCCAGATTTAGTGAATTGCCGATTACTCAGTTTTTAATGGTCAGTGTACATCTATTGTGTTCAGGGTTTCATTGCGTTTTTACATTCTTTAAATGTTCCTCAAGTGTTTTAACTGTAGTGTCTTTCCTCATTTTTGCCAATTTTTTTAAACGACGCATGCAGACAGCATTATATCATTTTTATTTTTCCCATTCATGTCACATTTTCAAATTATTGTAAATTCATAGTACATATGTCTCCTTGTTTTCTTGATTTAGTAAAGAAGCTTGCATTAATTTGTACGTGCTGGAGAGTGGGTTATTTTTACCACAGCCAGCACCCCCCTCCCCCACCCTCTGCCCACATAGGATGAGGGAGGATAACATAACAATAAAAACAAAAACCGAGGTCTTAAATTTACACTGTGATGTATTTCTTTTGTTAAGTTTATGAATAAAAATGCCTAGAAGACGGCCAAGTGTTTCTGACTACACCACAACGGTTAGAAAACTAAGGACCATGTGAATTGAAGTATACAATGGGACGAGACTTGCTGCGGCACAAGAGCATTAAGCTTTAACTTGCTCTTAGAAATTTCTTCAAAAATTGTGACAGGACATAATTCTGATGGAGAGCATTATGCATCATCTTGCTCCTCAGAATCCACTATTCACAGAGCCTTCAGTTTCGTCTTTCTAAAGTAACAGCTTATAATCGGAAATTCTGACACGAATTGGTGCAGGTGAGCAAGTCTGTGTACCCCGAATACCAGTTATACTGAAAAATTTACCATCTCGCTTAAAACGCGTACAGTTCCTGGTGCTCTTATGTTACCCCATGACCATAAACAAATCTCAAAACCATACGCTGGTTATAGCTAACTCTACACCGCTCTCTTCCATGTTCATGAAGTAAACAAGCTCTTCATTCATGTCTCCAATGATACTGCTTCAAACATTGTAGACAAAGAAGCTTTATAAATAAAAATAAATTCAACGTTTACGAAATCTCGGCAACTCCAGGTTTCACAGCTTGTAGACCATATATTGTAACCCAAGTTTATCTGGGACTCCTCTAATTTTCGTATGTCGCTGTACATTTTATTGTATTGTGTGAAACTGGAGACTAAGAAACTACAGTGAGGCCACGTCCCCGCCGTAGCCCTCAGTGGTTCGCAACCCCACAGCAGTCCACCCACCCCACAGACGACCCACACCGAACCCAGGGTTATTGTGTGGTTCGGCCCCCAGTGGATCCCCCTGGGAACGTCTCACATTAGACGAGTGTAACCCAAATGTTTGCGAGGTAGAGTAATTATGGTGTACGCGTACGTGGAGAAAGTGTTTGCGCAGTAATCGCCGACGTGGTGTAACTGAGGCGGAATAAGGGGAACCAGCTCGCATTCGCCGAGGCAGATGGAAAACCGCCTGATGAACCATCCACAGACTGGCCGGCACCCAAGACTTCGACACTAATCCATCGGGTGGATTCATGCCTGGGACCGACACGCCTACCCGGCTGCATTACTGTACACAGTGGGATTCGTGCTGGGGACCGGCACGTCTTCCCGTCACGATCGCTGTACATAGACCACCTCGTTCTTACAGTTCTGAGTGATATGCTGCCTTAGAGCTCTACACTTGTAACCTACAGTAATACGATCATATCTCGCTTTCTGTATTGTATCCTGTCATATTTTAATCCTTCTTCATCTATGTTTATTTATGTGCACTTCTAATTTGGATGACATTAAATTATAGGTAAAGACTTCCGCTGTAATCCAAGTATGTCAATTGTCCATTTGATGGATTACAGCATGTTAATATATGTTACATATTTTGTATTTAAACCGAATTACACGTAATATGTATTTTAGGCATCCACTTGATAATTAGGTTACAGCTGAAATTGCACACTAATGTTTTATACAAGCCAAAGGAATATTATGGAATTCTAGCATGCTGGATTAATATTGCAACTTGTGTTAACCGGTTCTCTGTAAATACAGCCAACGTTGCTAGACTCACTTATTCAGTTGACGACTATTTTTTGGTTGGCAGAACACATGTTCAAATCACCCAAACTGATAAAACATTGTTTTCAGGAACAGCAGATACACGTCAAGATTGTACCTACACACATAACGGTTACAGTAGACTCTGTTATGTTTATAGGTACTGTCTTGACTTGGTTTATATCATACTTCGGAAAATCTGTCTGGATGATTTGTTAATGGGTTCTGGTAACACGATATTGGTCATTAATTGAAGAAAAAGATAAAACTTGCCGCTTTCGCTGTTTCTACACTGTCAGGAAAGGATCTTGGTGAAGGCGGGCAGGGGGGGGGGGGGGGGGTGGAGGGGCAAAACAGGATACCTGCCCCGGGAGGCAATCGCAGGGGGCGCCAAATTCATATTCTTGAAGAATAGATGTTTGTTTCACAAGCGCCTAGCATCCAGCACAGATTGGTCTATGGATTAGTCATATCATTTTGAAATGCATTGCTTTTGGTGTTTGAACATCCTTGAACCCATCCTAAGTTGATTTCTGAACAGATCGTAAGTTGAATTTTGAATGCATGCATAGTGTACGTTATGTCTCTGCCAGGGAATCCCCGTCGCATCTATAAGTAACAAAATTTCGCACGCACAATATCGGGGGGGTTCACGAGTTGAGCCGAATAAACTCGAAGAGGTGAATGCGAATCGCTTTTTATGTTATGTGACTTATTGTCTGTAAGAATGATAATTATAAGCGAAATCCATAGATTCAGGTCCGCAGCTCGTGGTCTTGTGAGAGCGTTCTTGCTTCTCGCGCACGGTGTCCCGGGTTCGATTTACGGCAGGTTCAGATGTTGTGTCATCATTATTAATCGCCATTACGGTTGTAGGAAGGCAATGGCAAACCACCTCCGCTAGGACCTTGCCTAGTACGGCGGTGCGGGTGTCACGCATCTTCCCGTACGCTACTCAGAGTATGGGACCTCATCATCATCCATACATTTAGTCCACCAGAGTGTAAATAAAGGAATAACAGGTAAAAAGATTCCATATTATCTTCTCGATGTATTCAAGAAAATGAAATTTTGACAGAAAACTTTTACCAGATCTCTACACTACTGAGGGCTAGTTGTACACTAGTAGGATAGCAATCGCTTAAATTGTGTTCTCGAAATAGTACGGAAAACGCATTGTACGAGTACGTAATAACGCCTAATCTGGGAATAAACACGGGATATTTAAACCGGTGGTTATGGCAGGGTTAGAGAAGTTAACCGAAGAATATGTTTTGACAATGAGAGGAATAGTTACGCAATTAGTGATGACAAAAGTGTTTGTTAGAACGAGGAAGGAGAAGAAACGGGGATCTCACACAAATTACATGGAAGAATATGACGATTCCAAATTTATGTAAAAATTTCGTACTACAACTACTACGTTCAGATCTCATGTTCGAGAAATTGGAGCACATGGAAAAAATGTGGAAGCCGGCCGGTGTGGCCGTGCGGTTCTAAGCGCTTCAGTTTGAAACCGCGTGACCGCTACGGTCGCAGGTTCGAATCCTGCCTCGGGCATGGATGTGTGTGATGTCCTTAGGTTAGTTAGGTTTAAGTAGTTCTAAGTTCTAGGGGACTGATGACCTCACAAGTTAAGTCCCATAGCGCTCAGAGCCATTTGAACCATTTTTTGAAGAAATGTGGAAATATTTCCTGTTTGCTTGTAGTAGGCCTAATAGGAGTTTGACATTGGTACTTCGTGAGATATTTTCTGTCGTGTTATTTATGTAAATGAGATAGTCTCGCCTGTTTGGCATGTGTTACAATTTCTGCAATACTGTGAAGGCCTAGTTCGTTTTTTCTAGCAGACAGTGACCAAACAGACGTAATCAAGTCGACAAACCACACCAGTCTGCGGTACTGTTCATATAACAGCTTTTTTAGTATTAGAGAAGGACATTTTGATTTTTGATGTAGCATAACGTTTGACGAATTTTAATGAGATAAAGATTCTTTCAAATGGTTCAAATGGCTCTGAGTACTATGGGACCTAAGTTCTGAGGTCATCAATCCCCTAGAACTACTTAAACCTAACTAACCTAAGGACATCACACACATCCATGCCCGAGGCAGGATTCGAACCTGCGACCGTAGCGGTCGTGCGGTTCTCGATTGTAGCCCCTAGAACCGCTGGGCCACCCCGCCTGCTAAAGATACTTTCGCAGAAAGGAAAGCACGACGTATAAATCTGCAGTGAGATTAGAGAGAAAGAAGTGCTGTGTGGTAAGGATTGAAGAAATGTGTACTGTCTTCCTTGTCTCTTGCCTTTACCGGATTTATGTTTCCTATATTTAATTTTATGTCACACAAAAGGGAAAGTTATTACATGATAGGCAAAAAGAGTGCAAATTTTATGAAGAGTTCTTATTCCCCCGGTCACAAGTAATATATCACAGTATTAATCGTGCATATTTTCTTTAGAAGGCTGAGATATCAAACCAGCTGACTGATAGCAGGAGAGGCACCACAGGACATGTTAATTCCCCTGTCCTGAATACAAGTTTGATGGCTTTCATTTCAGAATACACATATTTGAATTCCACAGAGCGGAATACAGAGACGTGTGACAGTAGAATGCTGTGTGAAGAGGCGCGGCACTGCACTTTGGCACACGTAACACAAAATAACGTGTCTTATATTTCCCCGAACATACAAGTTTCATATATCTCTTTACAGAGATGTGAGCTACATAATGTACATATTTTTGAAAACTAGTTTTTGACGTCCTAACTCAAACGCTCGAGTGGGAGGGGCAGAGCACCACCATTAATTTTTTGCCCCCGTTCGGAAATGTCGTGGATCCTGAGTTGTATATGAAAGTAAAAGACATTGTAATCCATCCGACTATAGTCAGTAGAGCATGTTGTTCTAATTTAGATTATTATTTGCTTTGGATCTTTTTGTGGCAAAGGGTCTTATTTTTCTTTGTACCGATGGCAGAGAAGACTTTGGTTCAAACATGGTGCGAGCTCACAGTCTACTCTTCTTGAACGACGCTAATGGAATCGCAGAACTGGAAGACCCAATCTAATACACAAAATGCCAACGGCACCATATGATATCGTTCCCTGGGATAAAGTATAGCATTCCACCGAGGAGACTTGTATCGAAGTGAAAATTGGACAATAGATAGAGGTGAAGAGAAATAAATATAAGGTTTTGAAATGTTGTGTTATTGAACCTTAAATGGGTAGTTCGGATAATTAATAAGCCAATAGTTTATCAAATTGTGAGGAAAATTAATTTCATTTAAACCTAGCTAAAAGAAGTGTTCAGTTGATACAAAATTTCTGAGGGATCAAGGAACCGTTCAATTGGTAATGGAAGGAAGTGTGCAAGAAGGTCATTTCTCGACTATAGTAAGCAAGTCCAATGGCAAAAGCCGAAAAAGAAAAGCTGGAGAGAGATGCTGATTGTTGCGTAAACGTATTTAAAATACATTTGTATTTTTTTTTTTTTCAAATTGTAACGAATCACTTGGAAAAAGCGGCTTTACACAGTCGTCCGACTTGTACAAGTTGGGGTAAGAGTCTTATGGTGTCTGCTGCGTTGACGTGGTAGCAGACGCGGAGGGAAGTGAATTGAGGCCCGCTAATGAACAATACCAAACCAATCAATTGCAATAAAAATTGTAGAAGCCCCTTGCCATTGTTAATTTCCTCACCAAGACAAAAGGATTTCAGACGCGAACCTACGTCAAATGGCTCCTTAAGCCTAAAACCACGAAGTAAAATTGCATCTTTTGCCTCAGTCAAAAACAACTTCAATCGAAGGTCACTCTGCTATTGGAATCTTACATTCCTCTCCTGACTCCACTCCGCCCTGTCCTAATCTTCAAGTGATCCATCATTTACTCACAAAAACTTCAGAACTTTTTTGTAACCATTGAGTGTTTAATCTTTAATATTTTTATTACAGATTACTAATGAATATACGTAATACATTTACCGTAACTCCACAATATTTAAAATTTTATGTAACAGTATTTACGTTCA
Source organism: Schistocerca gregaria (assembly GCF_023897955.1). Lineage (NCBI taxonomy): Eukaryota > Metazoa > Arthropoda > Insecta > Orthoptera > Acrididae > Schistocerca > Schistocerca gregaria. Next base: position 114,364,610 of record NC_064925.1, read on the forward strand.
GAGCAAAAACTGAATGTGAGACTTGGCCTTGGAGGTATACGCGTCAACGGTACGGTGATACTGCTCTGGCATCCACTTTCTGGTAAGGACGAACGAGCTGAGAAACATACGAAAAAGTCGAAGTTGACCTGACCAGTTGCATAAAGTTCTCTTGTGACACAGAGTAAGTAATTACTTACTTTCGCCAGCTACTACCAGGCCTGTCCAGAAAGTATGTTCCGATTGATCACGAAATGGAAACCGCAGTGAATATGAGAAACGTTTTATTTGTAACAGTTAGCTACACCTTCCCGCTACTTTTCTACGTAGTCTCCGTTCTAACTCGTCGTAGCGTTGAACCAACTTTCAAATACCCTCACCGTAGAAGGCAGCCGCCAGTGCTTACCGCCAACTCTCCACACTGGTCTGCAACTCGTTGTCTGCGCCAGAACGTTGTCTTCATACACAGCGGTTCATGTGAGCAGAGATGAAACTCAGAGGGAGACAATTACGGGCTGTATTGTGGGTAATCAAACATTTCCAATTCAAACCGATGCAGGAGCATCTTCATTGCCCCTGCAGTAGGCGGCTGAGAACTGTCTGGAAGAACAAAAGACCAGCACGTCAGCTATGTACTGTTGGCTGCATAGCTTCAGGCGCAATTTCTCACCAGGCCCTCGTACTTGGCGTTGACACTTATTTTCTAGGTATCTTTCTGCGCTCAGAGCTCAGAAATTAGAAGAGCGACCTGATGCTATCTGGGGTCATACTAGAGACACTGCTCAACACATCTGTGCGAAGCTTTATAGGATTTTCGCAGTCGTTTTCATTTCGTGACCGATCGGAAGTTACTTTCTGAATGTTCCTCTTATATTTACGCAGACGTAAACCATTCATCTACAAATATAAACCCATATCTATAGTTACTGACTAAAGAGGTGTAATAAAATCCACTAATTGATCTTCTTTGAGCTGCTCGTCATCCAGATACTAATAGATGATTTACAATTTCTTATTTTGACCAATCACTGCTGGTATCGAACTCTACCGCCATAGACAATAATTAACTTGATACAAAATGGCAGTACTAGTTGCAGAAAGCTCTTTATTGGCTCAAAAACGACGCGTTTCACCCGGGCAAGTCACATCAGGTTGTTGTTGTTGTTGTTGTGATCTTCAGTCCTGAGACTGATTTGATGCAGCTCTCCATGCTACTCTATCCTGTGCAAGCTTCTTCATCTCCCAGTACCTACTGCAACCTACGTACTTCTGAATCTGCTTAGTGTATTCATCTCTTGGTCTCCCTCTACGATTTTTACCTTCCACGCTGCCCTCCAATACTAAACTGGCGATCCCTTGATGCCTCAGAACATGTCCTACCAACCGATCCCTTCTCCTAGTCAAGTTGTGCCACAAACTTCTCTTCTCCCCAATCCTATTCAATACTTCCTCGTTAGTTATGTCATCTACCCATCTAATCTTCAGCATTCTTCTGTAGCACCACATTTCGAAAGCTTCTATTCTTTTCTTGTCTAAACTACACTCCTGGAAATGGAAAAAAGAACACATTGACACCGGTGTGTCAGACCCACCATACTTGCTCCGGACACTGCGAGAGGGCTGTACAAGCAATGATGACACGCACGGCACAGCGGACACACCAGGAACCGCGGTGTTGGCCGTCGAATGGCGCTAGCTGCGCAGCATTTGTGCACCGCCGCCGTCAGTGTCAGCCAGTTTGCCGTGGCATACGGAGCTCCATCGCAGTCTTTAACGCTGGTAGCATGCCGCATCTCTACGATCGTCTCCATGGGAGAATAGCAGCCTGCATTGCTGCGAAAGGTGGATATACACTGTACTAGTGCCGACATTGTGCATGCTCTGTTGCCTGTGTCTATGTGCCTGTGGTTCTGTCAGTGTGATCATGACATGTATCTGACCCCAGGAATGTGTCAATAAAGTCTCTCCTTCCTGAGACAATGAATTCATGATGTTCTTATTTCAATTTCCAGGAGTGTATTTATCGTCCACGTTTCACTTTCAAACATGGCTACACTCCATACAAATACATTCAGAAACGTCTTACTGACATTTAAATCTATACTCGATGTTAACAAATTTTTCTTCTTCAGAAACGCTTTTCTTGCCATTGCCAGTCTACATTTTATATCCTCTCTACTTCAACCATCATCAGTTATTTTGCTCCCCAAATAGCAAAACTCCTTTACTACTTTCAGTGTCTCATTTCCTAGTCTAATTCCCGCAGAATCACCCGACTTAATTGGACTACATTCCAGTATCCTAGATTTGCTTTTGTTGATGTTCATCTTATACCCTCCTTTCTAAACACAGTCCATTCCGTTCAACTGCTCTTCTAAGTCCTTTGCTGTCTCTGACAGAATTACAATGTCATCGGCGAACCTCAAAGTTTTTATTTCTTCTCCATGGATTTTAATACCTACCCCAAATTTTTCTTTTGTTTCCTTCACTGCTTGCTCTATATACAGATTGAATAACATCGGGGAGAGACTACAACCCTGTCACACACACTTCCCAACCACTGCTCCCCTTTCATGTCCCTCGACTCTTTATGACTGTCATCTGCTTTCTGTACAAATTGTAAATAGGTTTCCGCTCCCTGTGTTTTACCCCTGCCACGTTCAGAATTTGAAAGAGAGTATTCCAGTCAACATTGTCAAAAGCTTTCTCAAAGTCTACAAATGCTAGGAACGTAGGTTTGCCTTTCCTTAATCTAGCTTCTAAGATAAATCGTAGGGTCAGTATAAGCATTAGGTTACAGCGTGCAATGTAGGTCATCAGTCATAGCAACACAGAGTAAGGCCACGCTCAAAAATCGTAAACATCAATGTCGTGTTTGCGCTATGTGATCTCCAGGGTCATGCTTACACATTCGACTATGTACCTATTCTGCGCTGCTATGACTGATGACCCTCATTGCTCGAGATAACTCGATGATGTCATGCCCAGGCGAATCGCGTTGTTTTTTTGCCAATAAAGCATTTTCAGCAAGCTAGGACTGTGTTTTAATATTAAATCTCAATAGAAGGTCGGGGTGCCATCGCGCTTCAGTGGATTGGAATACATTTGTCCTCACTTGTTCTCAAAGGCACCAATATTCACTAAATGTGGATATAGAGGCCTTCTTTTGATTTTACTATGCCAAAACTTTATGTCCAGAATAACAGTCCTAAGACATGAGCTATTTATTTACACCATGAGTTACATTTATTACAGTTCATTTGGATCATAATTTATTGATGTATTCTTGGTAACTGCCCCAGAGTTTAATGTGTACCAATTACAGGAGCACTGCATAGGGATCCTACGTCCTGAGACAGTTTTTAACAAGTTAATTGTTTCCTGTGGACGAATGTATCGGTACTTACTGATAGTCACCCTGCAGAGTGACCAATTGACTGTATCTTTATTGAAGGCGTACTACATTGTCAGCAGACGGGAAGTAAACATCGTGAAGACGATCACTTCTTAACTCTTCTTTGTCATCAGATGTCTTCTTCATGGATTGGCTGTTAGATACTCCCTTTATTGGTTCTGATGAGATAGAAGGCTATATTACTAATGTTGCAATGTCAAAATTAGACATGAAGCGTAAATAATGTATGAGTTTTATATGATACGGATGGTTGAAAACCGAAACCGTTTAATAGTACAATAAATATATACAGTTACATGTTAAGAACGTCTTAAAACATGTAATCGTCGCTAGCAATCAGTTACAAGAAAAGTTTAACGATCACAAAAATCAAATGTGTGTGAAACCCTATGGGACATATCTGCTAAGGTTATTAGTTCCTAAGCTTACACACTACTTAACCTAAATTATCCTAAGGACAAACACACACAACCATGCCCGAGGGAGGACTCCAACCATTGCCGGGACCAGACGCACAGTTCATGACAGCAGCGCCTAAGACCGCTCGGCTAATCCCGCTCAGCAACGATCATACTGGCTTGGCAAAATCACGTTTACAAAACATACACTTGTATTACGTTTGTCATGTAGATAACAAAATTTCCATCTTCTGCAACTGAATGTTTAGGTAGTTTCTTAACAAACGTGTTTCATCTCTTTATAGTAGGCGTCATTAGTGTCCTACACTGTCAAGAAAATTATTTATTATATACTTTCTGTTAGGAGATATCTTGTTGCGACCAGACGAAACTACTATCGTCCCACCACAATTATGTGTTCTTTGAGTGCTCTGAGAGATGGTTCATTTTTAACTACAACAGATAAAATGTTAGTTCACTTTACTACATGACTGAATAAAAAGATTTACTTAACTGGGAACAGTTGTTTTGCCACAGAAGAGCGTAGAATATTTGCAATTGTTGTTTGACTATAAAAGCATCGCTTGAAGCATACGATCACAACCGTTCGCTAGAAGTACTGGAGTCAACATTAGCAGAGTTCCTTGTTCCACTGAGACTTCGAGACTGACACTGCCCTACTAGATGATAATGACTGCTGAAGCAGAGGTCTGAAGGTGGGGCAGGGCTCTTAAGAGCTGCGCTATATTTTGGCCTTAGTACGAGGGAGCTACAATGCTGAGACGGGAGGAGAGCTCATCAAGAGGACCTATCATTCACCAGACATTGCTAACGTCGGTGGCATCAATGTTCTTTGCCGATTTTGGTGCGGCGCCGAGACCTCTGGACAATGCCACATCTGCAGTGTTGCCTGGGCGAACATTTTAATTATCTATTTCCAAATATATGTTTATGATTTGTCACTCATTTTCATTTTTCTAATCTTTTCATGTATCAAAAGACATAACTTATCTACTTGATGAGCTAAATTACAACCGTAATTTTATACAGATTTGTTATGAAAATTAATTAAAATTTTATTCATTGGAAGAACTTAATTGCTTACAAGCAGTCTCCGACATTTCATGAGTAGGTCAAAATAAATATGAACAAATATTTCTCTACTGTCTGGACCGCCTATTTATTCGAAAAATACAATGAAATATTTTTTTCTCTAAATTTTACAACGGTGGGAAATAAAGGGTGACGAAATTCACGCATGAAGGAACCGGGGTACGTTACAACGTTGCAGATTAAAAACATTTTTTTCGTTGACTTTACTGGCAGAAATATACTTTTAAGGGAGAATTACAGCTCTGCCAGTAATGGAATGAGTTTACAGCGCGCCGTCGTTGCAACAGAAGCCAGCGTGGCTGCAGTAACGTTTTGCGCGTTATGAGTCGCCGGTCGTTACCTCATATGCCGGCTGGTCGAAAGGGCAGTCGTGTCGTGCGCTCTCGCTACGCTTTGCAGCTACCGCCCGGCCGCAATCGGATATGCGTCGCGTTCCAACTGCCCGGTCCCGCAGCAGCGGTTATTACGTTTTAATTCGCCGGCGCTGGCTGCGCCCGGCACGGAGGCCACCCCTAATGACGCGGCGTACTGCGGGTCGCCAGCATTAAGGCGTCCACTTTAACGCCGCCCGGCTGCCACTGGATACGTAACAAGCAGGCGGCGTCGGCACGCAGGGGTAAGGGGTCGGGGTTGAGGGGGTTGACGCAAGGCGACTCGCCCGCTGGAGGCAGCTCATTAGCGCAGACCGCGCGTCGCCCTGACAGGCGTTTCGACACCGACGGCTGCGCTGACGACGCCACCACCGACGACGACGACGACGACGCCGGTGTAATGGATGGCGGCTTAGCGCCCGGGCGTGTCACCGGAAGGTCCGTCTCTTTATCAAGAAACGCCGCCTGAACATGGGGCCTTCAACAGGCGGCGAACGAGGAGAAAAGGAAGAAAAAGGGAAAAAACATCCCTTCCACCCGCTCTTCCATAACAACCGCGCTTAACGCGACACATTTGGCACACAAGCATAAAACGTTACACGTCACTTACGTTGGACAGCCCATCCAAGTCGATCGATACACCGCGCATCTTTTATTCACGCTATATATACAAGAATATTGCGGGAGAAAGAAAATTTTTCGGAAGCTGGAACATTCACACATAAAGATAGCAACCATCACAGTACAAAACGCTGTGGATCATTGCTATTACTATTGTTGTTGTTGTTGTTGTCGTTGTTGTGGCCTTCAGTCCTGAGACTGGTTTGATGCAGCTCTCCATGCAACTCTACTCTGTGCAAGTTTCTTCATCTCCCAGTACCTACTGCAGCCTACATGCTTTTGAATCTGCTTAGTGTATTCATGTCTTGGTCTCTCTCTACGATTTTTATCCTCCACGCTGCCCTCCAGTACAAAATTTGTGATCCCTTGATGCCTCAGAACATGTCCTACCAACCGATCGCTTCTTCTAGTCAAGTTGTGCCACAAACTCCTCTTCTCCCCAATTCTATGCAATGCCTCCTCATTAGTTATGTGATCTAACCATCTAATCTTCAGCATTCTTCTGTAGCACCACATTTCGAAAGCTTCTATTCTCTTCTTGTCCAAACTATTTATCGTCCACATTTCACTTCCATACATGGCTACACTCCATACAAGTACTTTCAGAACGATTTCCTGACACTTAAATCAATACTCGATGTTAACAAATTTCTCTTCTTCAGAAACGCTTTCCTTGTCATTGCCCGTCTACATTTTGTATCATCTCTACTAAATCACTTATTTTTCTCCCCAAATAGCAAAACTGCTTTACTACTTTAAGTGTCTAATGTCCTAATCTAATTCCCTCAGCATCACCTCATTTAATTCGACTACATTCCATTATCCTCGTTTTGCTTTTGTTGATGTCGATCTTATACCCTCCTTTGAAGACACTGTCCATTCCGTTCATCTGCCCTTCCAAGTCCTTTGCTGTCTCTGACATAATTACAATGTCATCGGCAAACCTAAAGTTTTTAATTTCTTCTCCATGCTGTTACTATTCACCTTTTGAAATTACTCTAAATCTCGACCTTCTTTCACAACGATGTATTCAGTTACGTGACTCCAGGCTCACTACTGCTCTCAAGAGAGTATGAATGCACCACAACAGTCTTCTTTGTTAACCTGATAGAATTCCTATATTATTCTTTATATTCGGAAGTTTTTCGACGTCATGGGAATACTTCGATGCTCCAACAGCATTACGTACTTGAATCCAGATAAATGTACTAATTTTCCGTGTTCGGTCCTTTCATTTACCGTCACTAAATCTTTCTTCGTGAAAGGTTGTCCTTTATTTAGAGCCTCCGTGATTCTGAATGGGAACAGATTCTCCGTTATTGTATTTATTGTCACTCTAGCTGCAGCCTGACTTCTTCCATTTCGGAGACTGTACTGGACTTTCCACATGGAGAATTGCAGGTTATGAAGATAGTACCAACGGCATGGGTTGAAAATAAATTTAATGTCTCCAGTTCCAGGGAGTTTCACATACCAGATTGCATTCCATTTGCTTTATACCCGTTGAAAAATTATGGCAAGAGGAGAGTCTAGACAGGTGAAATCGTAAGACTTTAACAACCGGTTTATTTCAGGAGCGGTTCTAAATACTGGAACGACGTTTTTGACAAACTGAATTTGGCTTAGAGAATCCTAATGTTGTTGCGTACCCAATATTCTTGACTCTCCCACAGGCTGAGATACTGAAGCAAGTATGCTTTATTTTCCGTTTCTTCTTCATGGATCGGGCATTCTTCTCCATTATTGCTCAACATTCGTCTCTAGCGTACCTTGCCGCTTCATCTCCTCTGCATGTAATCCAACGCCGCCTTTGTAATTCCGGTATTTTCCGTTCCTTGTAAGTTTTCGGTCCAATTCGATCTGTTATTATATATTTTATTATGTACCGATACTCTCCTCATATCTTAATTTCCTATCCTATCATCTTGTACGTCCTTTAACACCCCTTAAAATTATCATTTCTACTACTGTACCTTGCTGAGTTTGTTTTGAGTCGGCTTTCACTTTCCTCAATTATAATGTTGGTAAAACATCACTGCATCACTGTGGGGAAAACAATGTTCCGTTTGAAGAGATGGTGACGGACTTATGCTAAGGATTTTTTAATTTTTTATTTCTGACTCAATTTCATTTATATGATGCAATAAGAACTGTTTCGGCCTTCAAAGGCCATCGTGAGGTGCTATGACGGCATCTCATGAACAAGTGAGCATGCGTTGGATTTCTCTAACCGTGTCTCGTGTAAATAAATCATTATTTGACAGTCTGGGAATAAAAGACTGTTTGAACACAATGTTTGAGAATTTAATTCCTCGATCTGCTAGCTGTTCCTGTTCCTTTAAAATTTCGTCTATACGAACTTGACAAAGAGCGGCTGATTGGCCACACCCTCCTCTATATCTTATATTTGCTAAAATCCGTCCATTTCTTTTGAGTCCATGTCTAGGATCAAATTAAGGTTTCTATACAGTCTCCTTATTAACAGGTATGATGGATAGTCCTCATCTACTAGTAGCCGCGCGGCTTTAGGCGCCGTGTCGCGGATTGTGCGGTCCCTCCCGCCGGAGTTCGAGTCCGCCCTCGGGCACGGGTGTGTGTGTTGATCTTAACATAAGTTAGTTTGTGTGTAATTCTAGGGACAGATGACCTCAGCAGTTTTCTCCCTTAGGAATTGAATCACATTTTAACATTTACTATTACCTCGCATGACTTTAATCCATTTACCCTTATAAAACCGATAACAAAAGATGGGTTTTAAAATTCTTTTGCCTTCTTTGTTCTGTTATTCGTCGAAGGATGAAGACATTATCGTAGCACGAGCTCCCTTTCCTATATCCACTTTGCTCTTTTCCTAACATACAGTCTTGAGTAGTTTCTGATCTGTTATTTACTACACTCCTGGAAATTGAAATAAGAACACCGTGAATTCATTGTCTCAGGAAGGGGAAATTTTATTGACACATTCCTGGGGTCAGAAACATCACATGATCACACTGACAGAACCACAGGCACATAGACACAGGCAACAGAGCATGCACAATGTCGGCACTAGTACAGTGTATATCCAGCTTTCGATGCAATGCAGGCTGCTATTCTCCCATGGAGACGATCGTAGAGATGCTGGATGTAGTCCTGTGGAACGGCTTGCCATGCCATTTCCACCTGGCGCCTCAGTTGGACCAGCGTTCATGCTGGACGTGCAGACCGCGTGAAACGACGCTTCATCCAGTCCCAAACATGCTCAATGTGGGACAGATCCGGAGATCTTGCTGGCCAGGGTAGTTGACTTACACCTTCTAGAGCATGTTGGGTGGCAGTGTAGGAGATCGCTCCCCACACCAAGATGCCGGGTGTTGGCCCTGTGTGCCTCGGTCGTATGCAGTCCTGATTGTGGCGCTCACTTGCACGGCGCCAAACACACATACGACCATCATTGGCACCAAGGCTGAAGCGACTCATCGCTGAAGACGAGACGTCTCCATTGGTCCCTCCATTCACGCCTGTCGCGACACCACTGGAGGCGGGCTTCACGATGTTGGGACGTGAGCGGAAGACGGCCTAACGGTGTGCGGGACTGTAGCCCAGCTTCATGGAGACGGTTGCGAATGGTCCTCGCCGATACCCCAGGAGCAACAGTGTCCCTAATTTGCTGGGAAGTGGCGGTGCGGTCCCCTACGGCACTGCGTACGATCCTACGGTCTTGGCGTGCATCCGTGCGTCGCTGCGGTCCGGTCCCAGGTCGACGGGCACGTGCACCTTCCGCCGACCACTGGCGACAACATCGATGTACTGTGGAGACCTCACGCCCCACGTGTTAAGCAATTCGGCGGTACGTCCACCCGGCCTCCCGCATGCCCACTATACGCCCTAGCTCAAAGTCCGTCAACTGCACATACGGTTCACGTCCACGCTGTCGCGGCATGCTACCAGTGTTAAAGACTGCGATGGAGCTCCGTATGCCACGGCAAACTGGCTGACACTGACGGCGGCGGTGCACAAATGCTGCGCAGCTAGCGCCATTCGACGGGCAACACCGCTGTTCCTGGTGTGTCCGCTGTGCCGTGCGTGTGATCATTGCTTGTACAGCGCTCTCGCAGTGTCCGGAGCAAGTATGGTGGGGCTGACACACCGGTGTCAATGTGTTCTTTTTTCCATTTCCAGGAGTGTATATAGTATAGATTTTATACCATGTATTCCAGTGGTGTTCTTAAGCCAGACTCCGTTGTTACACACTGAAAGATAATCATGTAAAATGTCTTTCCTCTTGGCCTTGCCTTATCCGTCGCAGAAAGAAGGATCAGCTACGATTGTTGTCACTGGAACTCCGTCGTTACACACAGAAAGATAATCATGTAACATGTCTTTCCTCTTGGCCTTGCCTTATCCGCTGCAGATAGAAGGATCAGCCACGATTGTTGTCACTGGAACTATATATGTCAGCTTATAGCGTAAAATAAAAAATTATGATCAAGACTTCAACTTCCGTTGTTTGTCTCTTATTGCTGTTCTTCGTTTTGTCTGTGGCAATACAGAAGAACTTCTGAGGCATTCTGTAAAAACGTGAGGGAAATGTTCGGTATATTTCATACAAGCGGCACGGATGTACCTAATACCTTCTTCGCTGCTCAACATTCACGAGTTACAAGAAATCTACAGCATCAATATCTCCGCCTGATGAAGACGACATATCCTGATACACGACCGCCCCGGCTCTCTCTGATAGCGCCAATTCAGTGTGAATACTGCACACTTCCCGTCCCACCACGTTCCTGCCTCACCACCACCAGGGGTCCACACCTCGGCGTTACTGTGTGAATCGGATCTAAGTGTCCTCAGCCTCTAATGGCGTCCTGCAGAACCAAGATGTCCGTCTCAAGGCGCCGCTGCCCCAGCAATCGTTATGTACTGGGCAGATTCGGCACACGAGCCGCTACCGTCCAAGCAGCGGAGTCCGGGGTTTGTTACTACAAGGTGCAGCTTGACACTCTCGAACTTTGAATTAACGGTTGGCAGCCACGCATTTTCTTTCCAGTAGACCGCAGCTCCTCATAGTGCAGTCCTCCTGCCGGTTCCTGGAGGGAAGGCTGTCAGTATTAGAGAGACTGACAGTGAAAACCTTGTTTCTCCGGCTATCTGTAACTGTTTCTTTTCCGATGAATTTATCTAGCAACAACTGAGACTATCTGTGTATCAATCTAAAAGCTGGAACTCTCCAGGTAAGTGATAAACTGTGCAAATTTCTCGACGATTGAAAACGTTATTGCCGACCGCGGTGGCCGAGCGGTTCTAGTCGCTCAGTCTGAATAGGTCGCAGGTTCGAATCCTGCCTCGGGCTGGATGTGTGTGATACCCTTAGGTTGGTTAAGCTTAAGTATTTCTAAGTTCTAGACGACTGATGATCACAGGTGTTAAGTCCCATTGTGCTCAGAGACATTTGAACCATTTTTGGAAACCTTATTGTAACCTAGTATGAAATAGCAAAGTGTAAGACGATTTCATGCAATTTTGTAGTGGTTTGTAGTTATGGTGTAACAACCTGCCGTGTATCATGTGTAATTTATTATTATGTATTAACCTTGCAAATTCAACATGAAAAACGGCGAAAAGGACAGAATCAAATGTACAGTGCCAAAGAAAACGTATTATAGCAAAGCAGCGAAGGAAGTAATGTGAGATTACCAGTAATTTGAAAAAACAAAACAGACTTAACGGAAAAGCAACCATAAATTATACGAAACAATAGCCTGTCGGCAAAGGTCCCTAGTTCAAATCACCGTCCGGCACACAGTCTTAATCTGCCAGGAAGGTTCACATCAGCGCCCACTCCACTCTACAGTGAAAATCTCATTCTGTGGGCTACAGTATGTGTAACAACTTACCTGACTTCCTGAAATTATATGCCCCATATTTGGGGAAACAGTGGTAACATGTATGTCCATAAATTAATGAAGGTCAGTGACATTGCTTATAGCTGAGCGTAAGGAAAACAGCGTGTGGTGAACATACGATGGTTGGTCAACAATGAATGAGACTGAGTTTTCCCTGTAGCTTCCATGATATTTGAAAGAATCATTTTCAAACATTTTGGTTCCTGAGCAGCAATATACAATTGTCAAACACAGGAATTATGCAGCCAACCGGTTGCAAATAACTGTTTGGTACAACTGACCTGGGTTTCGACACCTGCTTAGGGTGTCTTCATCAGAATATATTTTGAGAAATCGTACAATTACATTGCGAGAAAACGATGGTCAGAATTCAGAGCAGCTGTGCTCACGTCGAAAATAAAAAAAAACGTTCCGGCATACGTAATTAGGATAAAAACGTATTTTATCTTAGTTTTTGCTTGAGGATAGCTGCACTAAATTCTGACCGTCGCATTCTCGCAAAGTAATTTTTCGATTTCTCAGAATTTATTCTGATAAGGACATCCTTAGTAGATGTCGAATCCTAGGTCAATTGTACCAAACAGTTACTTGCAACAGAATGGCTGTCTAATTCGTACGTTAGATAATTTGAAAGAAGCTCGTTTTTATATGAATTTTCCCTAGGCGACAGCAGGGTAGGTTGGTAGTAATGCAATATTTTGTAGACGTTCAGACAAAGGAGGTGACGCGAGATCCAAAGCGAGACACAATGAAATTCCGTGTTTGCTTGATCCATTCAGCAATTGCAAACTTTCAAAAAGGGCAGCACGTTTACCGTGAAAATGCGCTACCTAATTTTGCAACGGTGTTTTGATGGTTCAACTACTTCAAAGAAGGCAAACTTGTTAATGTAAAGCCAGGGAGACCTGGTGTTTCGGCTTTTGCTGTGACTGAAGTCAACAATGATATTGCGATTATTCGTGAGGATCGGTGAAAAATATTTCGTACGCTAGTACCAGTTGAGAATGTCACACTGCTGTATCTTCCAGATCGTACATGATCATCTCCAAATGATTTGTGTCTTCATGTTGCCATTTAAATTTGAAGCCATTTAATCTGTGACATAGCCAGTGTTTGGCTCTTAAAACAATTTAATTTTTATTTTTTGTAAGTATCACGATTTCTTTATTATTCAATCATTAGATTGATGATGCATTTCAGTGAGTGATATACGTCCGTATGTGGTTTAATTTATAGGTTCTGAAGAAGATTCCATTACTGGAATCGAAACCTAGGTAAACGAGTAAAAATTACCTTGCAACTGAAGGCTGATAAAATTGTTTATTTTCTGTACATTTTACGGTTGCTGACTCGCTGAATTATGTTAAAGATTTGCAAACTTTGTTAATCAGTTAATCAGCCCTCATAATAATGATACTGCACTATATGGTATTTCTCATTAAAATACCTGTAAAGCATTTTTCTTCAAAAATTATAGAAAACCTGTAACAGCTAGCCCAAGTCCTCTCTACTGCATGAAAGCGAACGTCTAAAAAAATGTTCCTAGATTGAACTTTTCACTGTGCACTGATGCGAAACTTCGTGGCAGAATAAAACTGTCAAGTGCGATAGAGCACTTGCCCACGAAAGGCAAATGATGCGAGTTCGTGTCCCTGTCCGGCACACAGTTTTAATCTGCCAGGAAGTTTCAGGAACGTTCCTGATGGGTAACCATTCTTGACTCTGTACTCGCCACAGTAACGTAGAATGCATATAACAGCTTACCAAAGTTTTGAACTGTGCAGTCAGAACTCGTTAGCCCTAACACAGAAGTCCCTTGTTGCCACAAAATACTGCGTTGGTACCTCATCTTTTACATTCAGTCTCCAAGCAGGCTTCCCTGTTTAAACGCCGTGGTGCGATGACTGAAAGCATAAAATCCCAGTCTGGTGTTCTAATCAGTAAGGGCAGGGGTTTCAGTCTGACATTTGAAGCAGGTTCTTTTTAGTATTCACCTTACATCTAACCTTAACACAGTTTTGTCCGAATGACAAAGGTCACTGCAAGATATTTCGGGCAGCCGTTGTGGTGTAAGTCCTCAAAATACATTTTGCATTATATAAATTGTAGGATTCATCAGGCAGAGTACGTTTGCATGGACGTCTGTCACTTATAATCGCCGTTTCTCTAGATCCAGTCTAGATCCATTGTCAATCTGCATTCCCTTTTCTTAATGTTCCTATGTTGTATAGCTGTGGCAGGAGTGATGTTCGAAGGACAAAAAAATTACACTTTTCTACATTCTAGTTACACTGAAGGATGTCATCACGACTTCCTAATTACGTCAGCTGTAAACTTGTCGCGCCGACACTAACTTCACGATTTTCTGATGCTTTGAATATACACTGAAGAGCCAAAGAAAATGGTACACCTGCCTAAAATTGTGTAGGGCCCCACGATCACGCTGAAGTGCAGCAACACGATGTGGCATGGACTCGACTAATGTCTGAAGCAGTGCTGGAGGGAACTGACACGATGGATCCTCCATGGCTGTCCATAAATCCTTAAGAGTGCGAGGGGTGGAGATCTCTTCTGAACAGCACGTTGCAAGGCATCCCGCATATGTTCGTGTCTGGGGAGTTTTGTGACCAGTGCAAATGTTTAAACTCAGAAGAGCGTTCCTGGAGGTACTCTGTACCAATTCGAGACTTATGGGGCTTCGAGTTGTCCTGCTGGAATTGCCCAAGTCCGTCGTAATGCAAGGAACATGAGTGGATGCTTACGTACGTCTCACCTGTCAGAATCGTATCTAGGAGTATCAGGGGTCCCGCATCACTCCAACTGTACACGTTCTACACCATTACAGACCCTCCACCAGCTTTAAGTCCCCTACTGACATGCAGGATCCATTGATTCATGATATTGCCTTCATATCCGTACATGTCCATCCGCTCGAGGCAGTTTGAAACGAGACTCGTCTGACAAGGCAACATGTTTCCAGTCATCAACAGTCCAGCGTCGGTGTTGACGCGTGCTGGCGAGGCGTAAAGCTTTGTGTCGTGCAGTCATCAAGGATACACAAGATGGCCTTGGGCTTTGAAAGATGATGTCGATGATGTTGCGTTGAATTGTTCGCACGCTGACTCATGTTGATGGGGCAGCAATGAAACTAGCAGAAATTTGTGGAAGGGTTGCACTTCTGTCACTCTGAACGATTTTCATCAGTCGTCGTTGGTCCCGTTCTTGCAGGAAATTTATCCGGCCGCAGCGACGTCGGAAATTTGATGTTTTACCAGATTCGTAATATTCACTGTACATTCGTGTAATGGTCGCACGGAAAAAGCCTCTCTTCATCGATACCTTGGAGATGCAGCGTCCCATCGCTCGTGCGCCGACTATACACCAAGTTCTAGCTCATTGAAATCTTGATAACTTGCCATTGTAGCAGCAGTAACCGATCTAACAACTGCACCAGACACTTTTTCTTATGTAGGCGTATTCTGCCTGTTAGCAAATCTCTGTAATTGAAGACGCATGACTACATTTTGTTTGGCGCTTCAGTGTATAGTGGCAAAAGTTAAGTACTAATAGCTGCAGCTTCAATGCTCTTACTGTAAAGTACGAGTACTATTCGGAAACTAAGGTTCTATCGGTCTCGAAATGGAAACCACAGTGAAATTGGAAATTGTTTCAGCTACTTCTCTACATAGTTACCGTTCCGACTTAGACGTTTGTCATAGCGTTGTACCAACTTTCCCTCGTTATAGAAGGCAGCCGCCTGTACTTTCCTCCAATTCTCTACGCTAGTCTGTCTGTGCTAAAATGATGTCTTCATAGCCAGCGGTTCGTGTGAGCAGAGACGAACATCAGAGGGAGCCAAGTGCGAGCTGTATCGTGGGTGATCAGACACTTCCTGTCCAAAGCACTGCAGGCCCATCCTCATTGCCCCTGCCATGTGCGGCCGAGAGTTGGAATGAGGAGAGAAACGCATGACAGGTACGTTATGTCAGGTTGCATGAAACCAGGCGAAGTCTCCTAGCTGGCAGCCATACTTAAAGGAAGACACTACTGTTCTAGGCATATTTACATGCTCCTGTGTGCTCAGAACTACGTGGTGCGATAGGCAGGCCTATTTAGTGACATGTCACAACTTACCAGTGGACAGTTTCATCAGACTTTTCACTATCGTTTCCATTCGCGAACTATCAGACCTTACATTCCGAATAGTCCTCGCAGCTTACTCTCCAGTTTCCCTAGGATTTTATAAATGTAGTCACGATGCGTCAAATCATCCTCAGTAAAACAGTGTCCCGTCTGGGAAGCGTAAAAATTCCCTACTTAACAGTATTCAAAATTCTAGCGAATCGCTTGTAATGAGGTGACTCTCCGTTGTCGTCGATAATTTGTCGTTCCACAGCGGTATCCCTTTGAGAGATAAAGTGAGAAATCAACATGAGCCAATAGTGTTAGAGTTAGCTATGTATTTTTTTTATCATCTCAGTATGACAGAGAGATGCGGAATACGTTCTTGAACCTCCTTCTAACGTTACAGAGGACTCTACACCAACATCCTCCGAGAAAAAAAATACTGCGCAATATAAATTTTCCTGTCTTCTCTATTGTTAAGTTATGAGCAACTACAGGGAACGTGACGCTTGAATTTCATACTATGGTCTCACTGCATGCGAATACTCAGCCAGTATCTCCAACACTTTGTGTTTCCTAAATCCCTAGAGAGATAATCATGCCCTCCGGATTAAGGCGGTTTCCCTATCACCCATCAGATTATTTGGCTTTTGTTTCAGGTCGAGAAAGTTAACCCATTAAGTCCCAAATTGATATTTTTTAAATTGAATTTTTTATTCCTTAATTATAATGTACTTATTGTATGAACCAAAATAAGTACAAAAATAGCCAAAGAATATTTATAAATGCTGATATAATGACCATCCTCAAAACAGGACGCTGGGCTCTAACAGTATTGTATAGCATACTAAACTGTTTTCAAGTTTAAACTGTTTATTTATTGTGAATTAATAAGTTATTGTATATTTATAAATAAATATGTGCTCCCAATAGTAGATCATCCCTTGCAGTATCTTCTGGATTCTTTCCACAGTATAAATCAAATTTGAATCACTTGCTCCACAAAGAGACCACAACTTATAGCCAAATCTAATAGGCTTGCCTCGGATAAACTGTTTCAGCCCAATTCGTCCATAGTATTTGACTATCATTTCATAAACTGAAAACTTTTCCTGAAATATACCAAATTTTTGAAAAGATTCATTTATCATTTTAAAGAGACGTCTAGTTTTGAATCTGCGGTCTTGTTTATTTTCGTTGGCAAAGTCATTATCTTCAAAATGAAGCAATGTTTTCCACTTCTGATACTTATTCCTTGGCATAGCCATCTTTATAATTGGTATACCAACATTTTCATCTTCAGACCAAAATAGCTTCTCAGCAGAAAGCTTATGGTAGCCAGCAATAAAAAGAATTCCGACAAAGACCTTCACTTCTCAACTGTGAGGATAAAATCCTGCATATTCTTCATATTTACTGCATATCTCACAGTTTCTGTCACTATGAACTCGTATATGTTTTCGTTCATCAGTTCTTCAAACATCCCCTTCGTAGTCAAGGAAGAAAGATGTTCCTTCAATTCCTCTCTCTCTGTATTGATGTCATTCTCACTAGTTTGAGACAGCTTTGTATAAACTGGAGGTGTCTTTTTCCA
Source organism: Schistocerca gregaria (assembly GCF_023897955.1). Lineage (NCBI taxonomy): Eukaryota > Metazoa > Arthropoda > Insecta > Orthoptera > Acrididae > Schistocerca > Schistocerca gregaria. The sequence goes on from NC_064925.1 coordinate 114,382,114, forward strand.
ATTCCTTTTCTCATCAGTAAGACGTCTCTTCTTCGATTTACTTCTGAAAACTTGGGATGTACTTGGCAGTGAAGTTTTACATACAGTTTCTCCGTTATTCTCTGATGATGCAACATAATGTAATTCAATATAAAAGAGGGGTCGTTAGTTAACTCAGCAACAAAATCTGGTAAATTTACCACATTCTAAAAAGAAAATGCAACAGCAGTAAAAGAGTTTCATATTCTAACGTGCAGCGATACCAATAACTGAAATGATAACACCAAGTCCCAGTGTCGTATTTCGAGTACACCAAATTTCATAACAATGGAAAACAATAAATATAACTCCAATTGAGCTAACAATGCAAGTAGTTTAAAAGACACATTGTTGACTATAAATAATCACAAAAAGATCTTTGCCACATATTTCAAATATTGCTAAATTGTCGATAAAATAAATACCTGTAACAACGAAAAGAGTGCCCTAGTATTCAATAATCAATTAATGGTAGGATTTATTGCTTTTAATTTCCTGTAAGCATACATTTGTTATAAAAAACATCAACAAGTGACATAGAACAGTAATAGTTGCAAATTAATAATTTATTGTGTATTTATAAATAAATATGTGCTCTGTCCTCAAAACACGACACTGGTACTTAATGGGTTAATAAACCATGACCTCATAGTTCTTGTTGCGAGTGGACAGAATTTTGGAACTGCATACGGCCTGCTTCTATTTTACCCATAAATTAATCTCTTCCTGTATTGCTTATTCGTTTATTGAATGCTACTTCTTAGCTGTGTTTAAAAGTGTCCACGTATTTCTATTTTTGGCGTTGGTCGTAGAAATAATTTCTCACGAGGACCTCTGTTCCCCTTGGCATATTATATTACGAACGTTTCTGAAGCATCTCTTCCGAATATATTGTATACCACTGTTATATTTCCGTTGGAGGTAATTGTCCGTGGTTTCATATATGAGATAGATTTGCCAGATCGAGTTAAAAAGTCTCGGAAAAGAGAGTATCACATTCGCCATATTTGACGTTTCTCGCTCTATTATCGGAGGTTACTGTTGTCTGGTCGGAGACAACGCGTGCTGCACAAGTGTAACAGTAAGAGAAAACTGAATCGTACCGTATACAAGTCAGTCGTAGATACTGCACCGAGATTCAGAACCTGAATTCTCAATTCGAATAATAAAACCTGTAGCTTCCAGACAAAACAAAAACTACTCTGTACTGAAGCGACAGTGATATGCGCCTCGAAAACAGTTAACTTCTCTGTTTCACTCGTTCACTGCGCAGTCAATATTTGATAAAATCGTTGGATACAGATTTAACGGTCCTCGCGTGTGCAACCCTTTGTAATTTTAACTGCATCAATATTCCCTCTGTGCACTGTTTTGATTCCAGTGGCCATTACCAATCAGGCGGTTACTGTTACGTGTTACGTACGGTCGGTCGCTGTAATATTGTCAGGGACTAATTTGATTTTTAGGCTATTTTCCAATAATCTGTGACTACGTTACGTTCACTGACCTATAAACGACCGATGTTGTTTGGCTGCTTCGCGTATACTTTAAAGCACAACAGTTTTATTATTGAAGGCTTAAACTGCGTAATTTTTTTTTTATGTTTCCGATATAGTTGTTCAGACGAACCTTATATTACGAGAAAACGAAAGCGAATTTGCCATAAAATTTTACTAGTGGCTCACTGTCCCTGGAAACCTACTAGACCATATTTCTCCCATCAAAGCATAACGTGATATTTCCTTGACAGAATTCTGCAGGTTCCTGGCGCGATCATGAACATACACACATCGTTCACAGCGGATAGATGATTTCAGTCACCATAGCTATATAACGCGGAATCAGCATCATCATTCAGATATGCTGAAACTAAGATCCACAGTTAATGTCCCGAAAGTATGAGAGATCTGTGTGTTAGGTTGATTTTAGAAATTCACTCTTCATTACGTGTCTTTCATTTCAAAATGGTACACATTCCTGCATAAAATGTTTGAAGCGTAACCTACGAAGGAACTCATGTCAGACGTGTGGTAGCCCTGGAAACTGCTTCTTCACTCTAGCAACTTTCAGAAATGAAGCAGTCTGTTGAACTACGTAACTTCTTTGACGAGTAACACCAGAATTTAGGCACTCCGGCACCTGAAGAAGACTGTAGTTTGCATGTTAATACAATGTGGCAAACTAGGAACCAGGTTGGAATTATGATGTGGCACATTATTTTAATATCACATGCACAGGTAATGTAGTAAACTATGTCATAGAATAGTGTAATTAATTTCTCTATGAAGGACTTATGATATACTGGAGAAAGGAGTAATTTTAACAAGAATGTTGTATACCTTTAGCTGTTATAAATACTAGTACTGATCATTTATCGTCTCAGAGATACCATGCTTGCTTTATTTGTTTACCGAACTTACAAAGACTTTCTGAAATTGTATATGCATCTACGAGTGCACCCTATACACCAGTCACATCACCGAAAATCCTGCTTGAAAACAAGTAGCACTGTTTCTGATCTTCACATCCTTGTCGGATACATATTTCACCTTCGAGATGAGAGAACGACATGGGAATAACTTTGATCGTTGAAAGCACAGTTACTGGGGCTAGCAACGTTTTGTAACTTCATCAGCGGATGTAAACGATGCAATGAAAGAGCTTTGTCCTTGTTATCTGACTCTTCCATCGCTTCTTCATGGACCAGCCCCATAACTGCAAATGTAAGCTCAATATTATGCACGTTCCACAGTTCAAATGGTTCTGAGCACTATGGGACTTAACATGTATGGTCATCACTCCCCTAGAACTTAGAACTACTTAAACCTAACTAACCTAAAGACATCACACAACACCCAGCCATCACGAGGCAGAAAAAATCCCTGACTCCACCGGGAATCGAAGCCGGGAACCCGGGCGTGGGAAGCGAGAACGCTACCGCACGACCACGAGATGCGGGCGGTTCCACAGTATTAATCTTTTGGTTTACTGGTTTCTGGCTTGCAACGCTATCATCATTCGTCAAAGAGGGAACAATATTCGTGAACAACATGACAAAGATGTTGCCCATCGGAATTGAGATACAAACATGTATTAAATGTCATCTTTGGCAAGGCAGTGGCAATGTTAATAAAAATGAAAAAATTAGACAGTAAAACATGTAAAGAGTTCTCACTTCAGTGCCTTGAACAGGCTATCTATAGTGTTGGCAGCGGCAGAAGTATCAAACCAACACTCCACCGTCGTATACGACACAAAATGAAATTGTCAAAAACTAGTCCCTAAAATACCTCTTTTTTAATTTATTAATTTCCTATTTACGTCTGCTCTTTTTGGAGTGACTTGGCTTCACCGTGGACACTGTACTTCAGACAAGAAGGGCAAACAGTTACAGGCAGACATATGGAAAGGAAGTGAAGTGTCACCTAATGTCTATAATCTTCGTTATTCTGTGTTGTATGGGAATAATTATGAAGGAGCCTTCCTGAACTGTGATTGGAGCTTTAGGAGGAGTATAGTATTGAAAAGGATGTTACCAAAGATCTTAAAGAACTGAGAGAATGGGTGGGGGGGGGGGGGGAGGGTTCTGTTACAAGGTAGTCTTAGGAATCGATATTCGGGGCACATAGCACAGTCGAGTGCTTTTAAGGGGGCATAGGAACTTACCAGACGAGTAAAACATGCACAAAGAAAGGAGTGATCGAATATTAAAGCTTTGAAGGAGCGGTTATCGACGCATCGACGCCATATATGGACGTGCACATAATAAAATGACATTTAGGCATCATGTGTTACCTGTTAATAAATATGGTCCATTGCATGCTTTCGTTTGAAAATTTTATAGGTTGGGACGCTAAGCGAGTTTCTGTATAATGTTGCTCATAGGTAGTTTAAGCGGACTATGATTTTGCTATTTCGTTGGGATTGGCAGTTCTTATTAATTATTTCTGTACTTTTGTTGTATTGGTGCAAAGTCTATCAAACAAAAGAGTAAATCGTTGATGTGGAACTGGAGAGATCTGTGGAATGAATAGATTGAACGGAAAGGAAAGCAGTTCCATCAGAGAAGTGTAGTTGGTGCAACGAAGGGGATAGGATTTATCTTTGGGACAGCGTCTAGTTGGCTGAAAACTGTATTTTGCTACGTAAGAAAGAGAGTTAGAAACGATATAGCATGACGGATGTAGCTTTGTGGAAATATATAATAGCAGATTTTTCATTCGCAGGGGGCGGGGGGGGGGGGGGGGGGGGGGACGGGACAATGTAACATCGAACTGTTTAAAAGAAATTTCCGACATCTGACTGTAAATTACTATCGATTCATTTCAAACAGTCATTATTTCGTCTTTCTACCCATTGTCAAGTGCAATATGAAATGTCGCAAAAGTCTGACACGCCTAAAAAGTCATCTTATATTGCAATGAACACATATACAGCCTTTGAAACTAATGGTTGTATTAATTTGACGATATCATTTCGGCATGTTGGATATTTACTGACCTTTCAACTTCAATGCGAGAATGACTTTAAGGCTGAAGTCACGATTTTGTGAAATAAATGAACTGTAGTTTACAGTCCAATGGCTGAAATTCTTTTCAAAAAATATAACAGAGAGGTGCGAACAGGGGGGCGAAATTTCTTACTTGGTTGCAGAGTTCTTCAAAGTCTATGTATAGGACGAGCAAGGGTAGGTCCTTTAAGTGGTTTCCGTATGTGAGGTGGATTAGGACTAAATACTTAAAGGCTGGGATGGAAACCACGCTGAATGACGAGGAGAGACTGTTTTCAGTGGAGCATTCTGTGACTGTATTTTCAGAGGGTGGACTGAAGACCTTATGATAAGTGAGTTAAGACTAATTGTTAAATAAGAACAGGAATCACTGGTCTGCTCGGTTTTCAAAAGAGGAGACTATGTGGTCTCTCACGATAACATCCACCTTTCGTTGGTTGCGTTTATAAATCGTATAACGCTACATACCAGTACAAGCTGTAACACAATAGCTCTAATGCTCTACAGATTTATTTTGCTTTTGTTTCATTTAATGTTACATCGTTGAGCTTCTGTAAATATGTTTGAATCGATAACATAAAATTGTATACTCCTTTCTTTGAACAAACTATGGAAGACGTGCGCGGAGTGATACATAGTGGCGTTCCTACTGCGAAATCACGTGACCGTTCGTGCTCGGGCCAGCGCTTGCTGGAGCACCGTACATTGAACTTGACAGCACACACAAATGGCAGACGTCAGAACAAGATGGCTGCCGTAGAGAGAAACAGAAGAGGCGGGATCGGACACTTCCGTTGGCCGCTTTCAGTAGCACACCTTATGTAACACTGAATATAAAGGTAATATGTCATATGATAAAGATAACTCGATATCGAAATCGTGCGAAAAGGCATCATTAAAGAATGAAAGGGAGCCACAAAAGGCGAGTGAAAAGGAGAATGTTTGTACTGTTAATGATGTGTATGAGATAAAAGACGTAGATGTGGGGGAGGTTATGATGAATAAAGAGGAAAGGGAGGTAGAATATGCCACGCAAAAGACATGTGCACAATTAACAATAGGTGATGTAAAGGAGGACGTTAGTAAACAAAACATTATAAGCAGTGCAGATGAAACTACTGTTAATGCAAATGTTTTTAATGATTTTAATGCAGAAGGGCCTAGTGGGAATTTCGCACGATTACCTCAGAATGATAACAAAGGGGAAAATGAAATGAAGGTTATCGAAGTATATGACGATTATACTAAGTATGAAGTTAAGGTTGAAATCGTTCAAAGTGATACAACGGAAGTGCCTGAGTCTCCAAACGATGGGCAATGTGTAGAAAATGAGTCTAAAAACGAAGTGGTTGAAACATCTAGTAATAATCTGCCTGACTGTTTAAAAGTTGCATTCCTATTCGAATCTGATAACGAAATAGAACCTAGTGATAGCTCAGACGAAGGAGAGACGACCGATTCAGATACAGATGAGTTTTCGGAGGTAGACAAACATACTTATACTTTTACTAAAAGAGGTTACGAAAAAGTTAATGATATCTTTTCGAAACAAGATCGGGAATGCGTAACCCAAACAAAACAGAAAGAACTTCCTGGTAACACTATATTGGGGCAAGCTTTAACTAATGTTTTGAATAAGTGTAAAGTACAGGAACAAAAAGAACCACCTGTTAAGATAATAGCAGAACAGGAGATCATGTACCTAGCTAAAGACTCTGATATTCCAAAACCTAAAAAGCCACCTGATGAAACAAAACGTTTGCAAGATCTGAATGGGTTAGTGAAAGATATAGAAGATAGGAGGCCTAAAAAGCCACCAGACTTAGTAACTGTTTTATGAACCATAAAAGACTGCCTTGCTAATAAAGAGACTGGGGGCAGGTTGATGAATGTATATACACTGTTAATATAATGCATGACTTAATTTTTATTGTATCTGAGTGTTACCTGAAAGTGGATTATTGTTTTGTTGATCTTGAGACCTGGGGCAGGCTGTTGTTTATTTTGTTGTATACCTTTGCTCAGAAACAGTTTATTTTAAACTGAATACTTATTGTTGCAAGTCTAATTATGAAGATAGGGGCAAGTAGTGTGACAGACTTTAAAAAAACTTTATGACTAATTTAGTTTATAGTAACTTAATGAAAGTGCAAAGAACTCTATAAGATAATAATTTATTTCTGATATACTTAAAAATCAGAAAGGGCTCATGTTTGCAGTATGTTGTGTATTTAAAGGTACATGTCCTCAGATGAGGGTTGTTAACCCTCAGGGGACATACACTCTTTGCATTGTCAGGTGCCTGACGAGCACCAGGGACCCGAGTCGTTGCCAGCACTACTTCCATTTCTTTTCGTGCTGCCAACCTTCCTCTTAATCATTCAGAACTTTTACTATTTTCTTTCCTCCTTCTCTATCAGAATAAACTGAAAAGTGTAGAAAAAATGTAAGATACTGTGTATTGTTTGTGGACAAGAAATGAATAATCAAACAGGGCACACTAGATAATGACTGAGCATTTTATAAGTAAGTGAGTACATTAAAAAGGAATAGTAACATGCAGTGAAAATAAATGAGTTCATGGTTCTAATCTATGAGAAATAGATGTGAGATGTATATGTATTGTGCCACAAAAGTTGGCAGAAATCACTTGCAATAGGATGTAAAATTATTGTCCTGATCTTGACCTATGTGATGACATAAATATGTTTAAATATTATTAAATTGAATACCGATTATAAAAGAAATATTACTGAGTAAGAAAGTGGGGAGTAAAACCACAAATCTGGGACTCTCAAATAACTACTGAACATTGTCATTATGCCAAAAATGTCATTTAAAATTTTTCTTGATTATGTGTTACCTGATGTTGTCATTTGAAAAGAAATTGTTTTGTTGCCAGTGTGTAATTACTGTTTTGAAGTTACAGGTTTTATGTTTTATACCATTAATGGAAATTTTACCAAAGATGTGACATATAATGAGAAACTTAAAAATAATGACAATTAACTGCTGAAAAATATGTTGTTGGGCAAAAAAACAAGACAAAAGAATAAAAATATTGTGGTCCTGAGGATGAGGACTACCTAAAATGCTACGTGAGTAGTATCCAAAGGACTAGCCAATGTGGGGCAAGGAATTGATAAGTAGTCACGAACTGCCGAACCTATAGGATGGGGCGGTGTGGTAATTTAAAAATGTCTCTTTTAGTGTTCTTAATCTAAATAGTGTTTTTGTGTCTAAATGTTTACATACAAAGACTGCCAAACCAATAATGGGCAGTATGAGTAACATAGACTGCTAATGCTGAGACAAGCAGTGAAGTAAGTTAGGTTTTTTGATCAATGCAATATGAACTGACTATTATTTTTAAAGTCAGTGAAAAGTTATTGTATAAGATACATATGCATTCTTATTCAAATGGATGTAGATGTTTTGATGCTAGGTTTTTCTGGAATTACTTAAAGTTTTGGACTGCCTTGTTTTAAAAATACAGCAGTGATGATTAAAGATAGGTTTTGAATAGGTTAGTGTGTTTATGTGCAACAAACATTTTGGACTGCTATTTGTGAAGAGAAGATTTAAAATTAATAGTTTTGAAAAAAAATACCTAAAAAAAGTTACATTGGTATTTAAAGAGTCAGTTGGAAAAGGTTTTCATAGCTGTTTTGTTTAGATATTTGTGCACTTGTGAATGCAAACTGAAATTTTCAATATTTCAGTACTTGCTGAACCTTGTAAAATGTACTACAATCATCAGTATGCTTGTGTGTCTGTGAAAATGTACAATGTACATTTTTTAAAAAATATTGAAAGACAAATTTCTGTTTTGTTGAGATAGAATGTTCTGTGTTGTTGTATATGTGTATTATTTTTTGTTTGTTTGAAGGCCATACATATTCTACTAATATGCAGCTTATTTTCTGTATCTTTTATCTTTTATTTGAACTGTATGTGTATGTGTATGAAATGAACATGCTTAAAGATATCTTGTGTAATGATGAAAATTAGTCTCCTTAAACCAGTGTGGGCATGTCATTACTGTAATGCATTATTTTTAAAATGTTTTTGGAATAAGTGTATGAAATTTCTTAGTGTAGATACTGTATGACTGTAATACGTTTTTTTTTTCTCTCTCTCCCAACTGAAGCAGGACAGAATAATTTTTTTTTTTTAGCCAGCACCACTTAGGTGTCATAGATGTTTCCTTGAAGTATCCCTTACAGGAAACTTCAACGAAACATGGGGCATGTGTAACACCATAGCTCTAATGCTCTACTGATTTATTTTGCTTTTGTTTCATTTAATGTTACAGCCTTGAGCTTCTGTAAATGTGTTTGTTTGAATCGATAACATAAAATTATATACTCCTTTCTTTGTACAAACTTTGATGTCATGATTTGATTCTATGCAAAGTAGTGTATCTGTCATTTAAATTCTTTGTACCATTTGGAGGGAACAAAACTTACTGTATATAATTGTAATTTCTGTGAGAATAATTTTTTGCAGAAATGTCAATATGTGCAAATATTTTGTTTTGTTGAATGAATTTGTTTACTGTTATGTAAACTGCTATTTCTCACTTAGGGTTCTTAGTTAGCTTGTATGAAAAAGGTGTTGTAGTCCCCCACGGGAACGGAACTGTGTAGCGCGCGCAAATTGTGGTTGGCCTAAGTAGAAAAGATGGAACTGAGAGACAGTCGGGAAGGAGCTATGAGTCGGGGGCGAGCTACGAGTCGGGGACGATCTACCAAACTGTGCACTGCCATGTAATAGTTGTATTTTGTGCTGTTTCCAAGAGACGTTTTCTTCTGCCACTTTCCAATGCCTCGGATGGATGGAGAAATAGCTGGAACTATTCTGGAATTTGTATCAATCATCGACACCAAGGAATGACAGAGTCCAGCAATTCTACCTGCAATTTCACCTACCAACATGCAATCGCCACCACTTTGCGCAATCACTGTAAAGGAGTACTATAATAATGTACAGTGAAGGATCAGCTTAATGGATGTGTTAGTGTGCTCAAATATTAGGTAATTTATAACTGAATTTATGTACCTACCTTCATTTTTCTCCTTATCATAACACCTCTCAGGTTCCTCTCCGTTTGAACTAAAGTGATTACCGAGTGTCCCTACTGAAATAACATTAAAGACCAGTGTTTTTGCTAATTAATGCCTCTTGAACATAGTAAAAAGAAAGTTAAGGTGGCAAGAGAGTGAGTTAATGATGCTTGCTAAAAATAATTTTCCTAGTAAAACTGCTTACTAATGTGTTGTTGCCAACTTCTAATTAAGAGTTCATAAGACTGAGGCTTATAAAGCTTTGCTTAGTAAATGATCACATTACTGCCTGCTGTAAATCGCAGAAGGTGAGTCAGTATCTTACATATATGTTAATTTTGTCTTTCAGTGTAGTAAAAGTGCAAAACTGCAGTATGAAACGTTATATACTCATGTTTGCTAAGTGTTTGTCTCTCTTGTGTATTAGAAGTGCATATGAATAGTATACCTGGATCCACAGTTTGTCTATTGTGTTAATACTCGGTAACAAGTAATGGGAAGACCACTAATTATGAAAATCATTATTTCTTTTTTCAAATGATAGTGAGAAGCAACCTGTTAGTGGATTCCAAATAACTTTCATTTGAAATAGTAAAGTATTTAACTGAGAGAGACTTAACCTATATCCAATTAATGATTCTGGAGTGAATAGTAATAATAACGTTATAAAGACCACTCAAGTTTGTGTAAGCCCTGAAAGTAATAGCGTGTTTCGGTACCTGTTATAATTTTGCAAATAATTTGTGCTGCTCTAACTGTTAGCTTCAATCTTACCGTAAACATATGCATGTGTCAAGAGTTCACTGCACTCGCGTGTGACAAAGTATAGGTTGTGTTTATCCATTAAAGTTACTAATAACTATTTTCTTGAACGAGAATGTTGATCATTCTCTTGCCTAGTTAGGCTGGCGACCGTTTTCTTTACCCGTTAAACAGTGCAGATAGGCAAAATTTTGTTTGTTACTGTTAAAATATTTCCGTAATTCTGACTTTTACTTCCGATAAGCCACCTCCGTTAGGTACAACACGATCAACACAACAAAATTCTTCCCAGAGGGTAACACTGCTCTGTTGCGTTGTACCATAATTGCTTTAATAAAATAGTTTTATCACACAACCTGCTTCCAGATTTAAGGTTATGGTACAGTGGTAGCAGACGGAAGTGTTATAAAGCTACGATCCTTTATTATTGAACTTGAAATATTGCGCCGGACGGAGTGACCGAACGGATCTAGGCGCTACTGTCTGGAACCGCGTAACCGCTACGGTCGCAGGTTCTAATCCTACCTCGGGCATGGATGTGTGTGGTGTCCTTAGGTTAGTTAGGTTTAAGTACTTCTAAGTTCTAGGGGACTGATGACCTCAGAAGTTAAGTCTCAGAGCTCGACTATATAAAACAGACTCAAAATTCCTGTTACTTTACAAATGGGCAATATTAAATATTCGACGTTAAGCATACATGTAGGAAAAGATCTGAAATTCTTTTACAGTTTGTAGTAAGTCGCTAAGTGCTCTCAAAGTGCTTTCATTATCAAATTGTGGATGAGTGTAGTCTCGGTAATTATTCTCAAGATAGCTTGCATACCATTCTAATATAACCTTGTTTCCGTGGATTAGCTTTTATTGCGTCGTATCTCCTGAATTATGTGCCTTGCAGTCATATAAAACTGCAGGTACATGCAGCTTTATCTGTGGATACTATCTGCGAAATATGCTGCATGTCGCTAAGTGCCATCATTCTTAAATTCTGGAAGGACATGACTTTCTATTTGATCGTGGTGCTTTCACTCCCACCCGACCCCTTTGAGAGACAGGTGGGGCTTACATACGAGTACATAGTGCTTTTTGGCATATACCAAGCGATATGTGTACCAAGTGTGGTTGAAATCGATCAGGTTCTTTAGAGGATGCCCAATATGCATACATACACATTGTCTGATAATACAACCATACAGAGTTTCTAATGTGTCGATGTGCAGAAGCTACTTTACATTCAAAAAGCCTGTTATCCTGCTGTTGTCATATTCAAATAGCCCTACGAACAATAAATCCAAATGAAACATTCAGCCAGACTATCTAGGCATATCATTTATTAAAGAGATGAACAAAAATTCATACCGAGTGATACCTATTTGTTCGAGGTGCTCCATCTCTTGGTATGTTGGCTAGCCTTACATTTTCGATGCCTCACAGCAGCAGAGAGGAATTCTATTTTTATTTGAGCTCCCGTATGTCCAACATTACTAAAGATCAACTTTACAATAATACTGAAAAACACAAGGGCAATATTTCAAAAAAAGAAAAAAAATGGCTCTCAGCACTAATTCATTAAAGAATATGGGATTTACTATTTACTTACCATCAGGAAGGAAGGGCAGTGGAGTTCAGAATCACACTTCCTCACGTAGTGATGAGAATGAAAAGGGGGTGGGGAGGGGGGGTGGGAGACATTAAGGTATATCTAAGGAACATGGGGGGAGTTTGTAGCAAATTTGTGACGTACGTGACTTTTTATTTGTATAAACATACTGCGCGAGTGATATTGTGGGATTCCACACTGCCAGTATGGGGAAATATGTGGATGAAAGGGGTAATGTAAAAATAGTCAAAACGACTTGTTGGTACTTGCTTCTGTATTTTATTGAGTTGTAATACTTTTAAAAGCGTGAAGCGCTCTTCGGTGTGTCAACCAGATCGCAAGAGTGAGCACTGCATAGAATCGTTAATTTGGTCGAAGTGTTTCAGTATCTTACATCAAACCACACCGCTGAATACCACAGATAAATTTAACATGATGCACAACAGAAGAGCATCAGCCATGTGTGCGTGTGCAATATGTGTCTCACACATATACACAAATAAAAAAAATGTTCATCACCCCAGTTTCCAGAACACCTGAAGATAGACCTTGACTGTGGACATTGTATCACAGACAAAGTCCCTCTGACTTTCAGAGATGTCACTAAACCAGTCCAAAGGTGTAAACAACCATGCAGGAGCAGCGCCTATTAGACGGAGGGGGTCCGGCCGCCGACCAGTTCCAGTAATTCCACCAGGAAGGAAGTAAACGTCTCTTGTTTTTTGTAGTTCAACCGTACCTACACGATCAATGGCGCGCTTCGATCGCGTCCACATTGTTACTTTGTGCCAGGAACGGCTCTCAACAAGGGAAGTGTCCAGGCGTCTTGGAGTGAACCAAACCGATGTTGTTCGGACATGGAGGCGATACAGAGAACAGGAACTGTCGATGACATGCCTCGCTCAGGCCACCCAAGGGCTACTACTGCAGTGGATGACCGCTGCCTAGGATTATGGCTCGGAGGAAACCTGACAGCAATAATGCTTTTTGTGTAGCTACGGGACGTGGTGTTACGACTCAAACTGTGCGCAATAGGCTGCATGATGCCCAACTTCACTACCGGCCTTCATGACGCGGTCCATCATTGCAACCAGGACACCATGCAGCGCAGTACAGATTGGCTCAAATTCAAGTCCAATGGACCGCTCACGATTGGCATCACGTTCTCTTCACCGATGAGTGTCGCATATGCCTTCAACCAGACATGGAGGCTGAACACCTTAGACCCACTGTCCAGCGAGATGGACGTTCCCTTCTGTTTTGGGGTGGCATTATGTGGAGCAGACGCACGCAGCTGGTGGTCGTGGAAGCACCATAATGGCTGTATGATACGTGAATGCCATCCTCCAACCGACAGTGCAACCATATCGGAAGCATATTGGTGAGACATTCGTCTTCATGAACAACAATTGGTGAAAATGGTTCAAATGGCTCTAAGCACTATAGGACTTAACTTCTGTGGTCATCAGTCCCCTAGAACTAAGAACTACTTATACCTAACTACCCTAAGGACATCACACACATCCATGCCCGAGGCAGGATTCGAACCTGCGACCGTAGCAGTCCCGCTGTTCCGGACTGAGAGCCTAGAACCGCTGCTGGCTGAACAACAATTCGCGCCCCATAGTGCACATCCTATGAATGACTTACTTCAGGGTAACGACATCACCCGAATAGAGTGGCCAGCGTGTTCTCCAGATATGAACCATATCGAAAATGCCTGGGATAGATGGGAAAGGGTTGTTTATAGACGACGTGAACCACCAACCACTCCGAGGGGACTACGCCCAATCGCCGTTGAGGAGTGGGACAATGTGGACCAACAGTGCCTTGATAAACTTGTGGACAGTGTGGCACGACGTATACAGATATGCATCAATGCAAGAGGACGTGCTACTGGGTATTAGAGGTACTGGTGAATACAGCAATCTGGACCACCACCTCTGAAGGTCTAGCTGTATTGTGGTACAGCATGCAATGTGTAGTTTTCATGACCAATAACAAGGGCAGAAATAATTTTTATGTTGATCTCTATTCCAATTTTATGTACAGGTTGCAGAACTCTCGGAACTGAGGCGCTGGAGCAGTTTTTTTGATATGTGTATCTTGAACTTCTTCTCCTAAGCACTTGGATCAATTTCAACCAAAGCTGTTACATGTGTTACTTATGTGGGGGTTAGAATATCAAATTCTCACTAGTGTGGGGGTGTGGATCACAACGGGGTGACAGACAGAGAAGGGGAAGACAGACAGGCGTGTATGAGGAGATATCTGATCGAAGTATGGAATAAATAAAGATCCACGCAATGTCGATTATCTCAGCTACTCTCTTCTACAGTTACGTACGAATTCTTTTCATAACACGTCCACAATACCGGGCTGTGTGTCACAGGACTGAAAATATGAGTATAGCGTATGTATGTGCACTGATATTCCCTCACGACAACCACAAAGGAGGCGTATCGTTTAGTCTAACGCGACAATCAGGCTTATTTGGATACTACTGAGCGTTTAAGATCCGACTGGTTACACTAGAGGATCGGAACACAATTTATTGCAAGATTTCGTGATTTAGGACCTCCTCTGTTACAGCACATTAATTGCATGCGGTGATGACACTACCTAGCCAACAAGTGGTTCTGATCACTGTGCAACTCAGCTATCGACTTATCTCTAATTCTCATGTCACAGAGACGTTAAGCTTTAACATGCTCTTCAATTCTGTTCTTGCTGATCGTTGTAATACGTTCACATCTTTCTTTTAGTTACCACTAGTCAGTACATTTATTCGATAACAAGTTGAATGAATATTGATGCGGATAATACTGTCATGTCAGTGTATTCATCCGTACAGAACAGGATGTACTGTACGAGCTTGGAGTCGTAGCGTAAGTTAGTAAGCGCAGAAGTTTAATGTTGTATCATTATTAATTCTGAAGTCTGCCTTGTGCAGATCAGATGCTGATGTATTCTCTGCACATTTTTACCTGGGTAATAACTCGCTTAATTGTCTTATTTGAAATTTCAATTGGAGTTTCGTGGAGAGACGATAAGCACCATACGTTGCCGCTGTTGCTTTGCTAATTACTTTATAAATGCTGAGCGGTAGTAATTACGTGCCTGGTGAAGATCCATTAGCTTCTCCAAACTGTTTTTCGCTCTGGTAGCATTTAGAAGTAATTTGAGCAAATGTGCGGTTAATTTACTGTCGTCAGGAGGTGTATTAGTTCTATTCAGCGAATGTGATGCAACCACACGGACGTGATGAACTCTATGTGGGGACACTGGGCATGTAAAATAAGGGGACAACACCATTATCTATAGCCCATGGCGTATACTGCTCGTTAACGTGACTATTCAGATGTATACTTTCCTGTGTTCGTAACATCTTTTATTCCCAGGCACATTATTGCCGAAGAATCGACTTGGTAATGTGCAATTTCCGTAGCTAATAATTCTTGAAATTACTTAAAGCATAAAAAATAATGCGCAATGTAACGAAATTATGGTAATTTCCTTTCAGTAGAATTATAGCAGCCTCGCTAATAAGCGTGATGTAATTTCGTATGGTTGCGTTCCGTTAGGAGAATATAACATAACCATAAAACTTACCAAGGTAACGAGTTTTTTTTGTAAACTTTAGGGTTTAAATTTAACCTATTCAAAACTGTTTCGAAAATGATGAAACTTTCGTGAATGACAGTTCGGAGTCACGTGTTTCTTTCAGCGAGGTATGTGTTTACTACGTCTTCCATGAAACTTAAAATATCTACTACAATATTTATTGCATCTCCTTATTGTAAATTACTTGTTTTTCGTTCATTGCTAAACTGTATCGACGCGCCTACCAGTAACTCCTGAGCCTCCTCACACGTTCCCCAAGCTCACGTCATCTACTGGACATTCTAGGGGAGCAATAGTCACGGCCCTGGTGCTACGTTTTGCTGGTGGAGCGGATTCCAGCTGTCGAACAAGTCTGCTGCTCTGCTCTTGGCACTGAAATCGTTCTAGAAGGTGTCCGGAGATGTTCTCCTGTTCGGCGGGAGCACGCGTTGAGAGTTTCGTTTTCAAGGCCAACTCTCCCTTCTCTGTCGTGGGCTTTTCAAAGTGCCAATCAAATTATTTTACAAAACTCGGACCAATGGCAAGGCTGTAAGTGAATCAACAACTTATAAGTTTAGCAGGTTAACTAATGGAAGGACTCAGTAAAGGAGTCAGTGAAAGACTGGGTCTTGCGGTTATTTCAAGGGTCGGCACATCATGCCAATTGCTTCTGGTGAGGACTTTGAAACATGAATACTAATTTCTTTTGTGAAACTGTCATGCCAGGCTCAACTCGTTATCCAAATAGAATTAGTCTCTCACTAACAAAAGAAAAATCAGATGAGCTGGGAAGTCATAGGGCCGCACCTCACGCAAAACATGTCACTCCGACTGCGCAGACATTGAAGTGCCTCGTGGCTTATACATCTGGCCTTCCAGATCACACAAAGGGTGGTCGTTCAGAAGCACAGAACGAGGCCTTGCTCAGCTGAGGACAACAGGCTTCCCAGCGGTGTGACAATACGATTCCTCCTATATCAGTATTACCGAAAGATTCCATGCAACTACACTGTACAGACAGGGACAAGTAACATTTTAATATGAGGAGGTTACGTCCTTATCTTCGGAGCCACTGGATAGCACTTTCTGTACCGTGGACATAAATCTATCAGTTTGAAATTCAAACCAAATGAATTAGGGAACATTACGATCACCATACAGCAGTTGTGCCAATCCAACAGTTGTCTACCAAGTATAAGTGGCGCTAAATGTTGTTCACAATATTCTGTGAACTACCAGAATTCATTTAGACTTGTTGACTAATAAATAGCCATCCGATTTGGGTCTACAGAATGAAACAGTTTTCATGAGGTGTTCTCTAAATCAAACTTTGATAATGACCACTACATTTCTACTGTGATGGGTTACTCATAAAATGCATTAAAATGGTATTCACCACTCTCATGAATTGCTTAGTAGCTGCTTTATTTTTTAAAAAATGTATCGGACGGCTATTTCTCACAGGGAATCTGTCAGACCCTTGGTAATAAAGGTACAGTTCCTAACCGTGAATAGGACGATGTGACGTGCTTTGCATCTGCCATCCTGCAGGAACTATCAGTTTTAGGACAAACTGTAAACTGGAACTGTCCGCAACGTATCCATTTTCGAAACTATATGTTAATTTGGTTTGTAGCGTGAATACAACTGTATCAAAATTTTTTTAGCCGTAAATGTGACCCTCATAATAAGCGAAGCTACTCTGCAGTGACCAAAGGAATTTCTTGGAGAAACAATGTTTCGTCTCCATCTGTGAAGGACGTCATCAAGTGGAGTAGTAGCTTGCATTAAGGGCCGACTGACACTTCCCTGTGCCCAAACGAAGGCCATGTCGCCACAATGTAAAAATTAAGTGCCAATCGTATAACATATACCCGCGCACGACCGATTTAACATTCGTAAACAGAGAAGGATTTGTCTGATAATTTACAGCGGCCACCGCATTTGGTTGAAATAATTGTAAGATAGCGAGGATTACGCTGAAACGAGTGGAAAAGGATGTTATGCCACTTCATTCCGGTTTCATGAGCAAGAATGACAGCCGCGTTTCTCTGTTGTACAATCGATGTTTTTCGGAATTACGTCGCTGTAACTGGCATCTACTGTGTGAGAAATGCCAATTTTTAACGGAATTATCAGTGCATGTAGATTTAGTCGAACTACCCCAAAATTATAAACAAGCGTGGAAAATAGCATTTTTATTGGTCCCATTGGAGTTAAACCGGCTTTTCATGCTTGAAACATTCTTTGTCTTCCTCTAATTCGGGCTCGATAAGCCCGTCAGGTAACTGTGACTCTTCTCTGCGAACTGCTATATTAGGGCGCCCGTTATAATGTTATAGAGTGTGATTGTAGCACATTTGATGTTGAAACTTGTAAAAGAAATCTCACATGATATGGCTCATGGCAATGGAGGAATGTGTGTTGACGATTACAAGAAGACACAAGCAATGAAAGGAATCCATCATGGAACACACTAGAATGGAAGACGTAAATATGATTGTAATGAAAATACTAATGAAGCTCTTCGGTGAATTCCACGTGTGTGGGGAGGGGGGGAGGGGGGGGGGGGGGGGTGGCGGAATTGTTGGTGTAATGTGTATGAAATATTTCCTGTGTGCAACACGTCTTCAAGGAGTCATACATTGAATGTTCTTCCTTCTTAGTAATCTTGAAATGTTGTCCACATTTTCATTTCTTATTTCAGCATGAAATTCTTCTCACTTCTCAGTTCGTCTGTTTGAACCCAATAGACAACTGAGACCGTGAGATACTACAATTATCTGAATATTTTCTGTTCTATTCCACGCTGCAGTTGTCTTTTCCTTCCAAAGGTAGTTCAACATATCTGGCTACTCTCTTTCTATTCATCCTGGGCAGGTATTATGGATGTTCGTGGCCTCCAAATTACTCTCCACACTCCATTTGGTTTCATGCTTTCAATAAAACTTCCCATCCATCTTTAGTCTCGATTGTCTTCAAAATTTTAATTATATATTTCCGCTCCAAGACACCCATAAGTTTGTTATCTCGAACGACATTGAATGAAATGTATATTACACGGAATTGAGGACGACAGGGCAACCAAAGTTGACGATCTAAATCGTATTCTAGCTTTTATTAAAGAAGGTCCTTTTTGAAGGCTTGTTTTCATATTACAGGGCACTCTCAATTTATTTTCTACCTTCATGTTCGATCATTTCTTTCAGATTCGATTTTCAGCAGCCGTTTCTCACTACAGTACCTGAACATCCCATTCTAACATCTCCACATTTCCTTGTATAGAAAGTTATTTTCCACCAACGGAAACATGTGAAAATTAATACATATACGTTTAAAAATAATGAGCAGAGAAAGTTCTGATCAAAAATGTATTTCGATACTTACATTCGAACACGTGTTAACTACTTATTATTAGTTCTTTTTCGCCACCAGGAAGACTGGGGCGTTTGCCAAAGTTATCACAAACTGAAAATGTTTCCGCAAACTTCTAAATCAAGGATATGGTCTGAAGTAAACTACCCGTTGCTGTTAAAGATTTCTGCACGACTGTTTCTGCATGCTAACTTGTATGAGTGACAACCTCAGTCATAAGTAGACATACTGAATAATAAACGCTTCGCTGCTCCGATAAATAATTTACTTAACGACCAATTTCGTCGTCTAGAAGCCACATCATCACGTTAAACATCTGACCTTAAAAATGGAACATGGACGGGTTTGAACAATCCTTGTCCATAAATAAACGATCAATTGTAGAAATTAAGTAAACATACATCTGCTTACCTCAAGATTCTATAACTACATCATTTGTTCATTGACAAGGAATGTACGGTGGTGCCATGTTGCTAGTTTAATGGCATGATTTAACATATCTAAGCTAATGAAGTGGCTTCTGGGCTACTAAGCCGGGCGTTAAACGGTTTACAAGGTCAGCCTAGCAGTTGTTATAAAATAAGTGCTAACGCGAATTTCGCGGTATTGTATTGCCCCTAGACAGATGCGAA
Organism: Schistocerca gregaria; assembly: GCF_023897955.1. NCBI lineage: Eukaryota > Metazoa > Arthropoda > Insecta > Orthoptera > Acrididae > Schistocerca > Schistocerca gregaria. The sequence goes on from NC_064925.1 coordinate 114,401,677, forward strand.
CGGAAAGCCGAATCTTACCATCACGTGGGACTAGCAGTGCAGGGAGACGCCGAAACAATACCTATCCGTGCGCCCGCTTTTGTTTGGACAGACAGATGAGTGTCGGCTCGCTTCAGTGGGCACCCCGTAAGTAAGAGACACAAGAAGAAAGGTGGGATAGTGGCGGCGGGGGGGAGGGGGGGAGGAATCCCCATCCGGCAGTGTGACGTTCGTTCACCAGCGTCTCGTTCCTTTCTTTACTTTTCTTCTTTTCCGGGCACCGCTGCGCCTGTCGTCTATTGTTATATGTGTGCCATTGGTTTGCTGTCCCGTGTCGTACCCAGTTCATGTCCGTTTCCTGGCCAAAGATAAGCGTGTCTAGTAAATGTGGACGTCCACATGATCTAAATTGGTGAAGTTTTACGAGGGTTCAATAAGTTTCAAAAGAAAAATAACGCACCCTCAATTACAATTGTGACGTTTGTCATTGTATTTTGGTAAATGAATTCTTACGAGTGCAACCCTGAGAGAGATAGAGCGCGAATGAAATGCGCCGGAAACTGTTAAGGCCGATGTCCTCCCAAACTGAATCTCTTTCGCTCCTTCAAAAGAGTTGGAAAAAAAAAAGAAAAAAAAGTCAGTGTATTGGTGATTTCTATCACCGCAAAAAATTCATGATAATATGAAATATGATGATAATTTAGGTTCAGTGGTAAGTAATGTAGATAGCAGCAGGCTCTGGTTCGTTAGAGAGACAGTGGTCTTCACGAAACTACGCAGGACGAGCTCACGTCATCCACTTACAGCTTGGCAGATTAGTGATGATTTAAGACGTTAGTAAAAATTTCAAAGAAAGTATTTAGTCTGGAATAAGTCTTTATTTACCAATACAGAATGATTCCCAGTCATACAAAAATAACAGAAAACTAAGGTCACGAGAAATTTTATACAAATGTTTTT